>NC_134826.1:12767461-12794597 GCF_004210375.1 Tachypleus tridentatus | reverse complement strand
GTACTCAGAAATATAAACAATGAGTTCTTTGTAACTGGTATGGTAGAAACAAGTTAGGCCTGTCATGGCCAAGCGCGTAAGGCGTGCGACTCGTAATCCGCGGGTCGCGGGTTCGCGCCCGCGTCGCGCTAAACATGCTCGCCCTCCCAGCCGTGGGGGTGTATAATGTGACGGTCAATCCCACTATTCTGTTGGTAAAAAAAGTAGCCCAAGAGTTGGCGGTGGGTGGTGATGACTAGCTGCCTTCCCTCTAGTCTTACACTGCTAAATTAGGGACGGCTAGCACAGATAGCCCTCGAGTAGCTTTGTCCGAAATTCCAAAACAAACAAACAAAAAAGAACCAACTTAAAAAGTACCCAGAAATATAAACAATGAGTTCTTTATAACTGGTATGCTAGAAACAACTTAAAAAGTACCCAGAAATATAAACAATAAGTTCTTTATTATTGATTTGTTAAAACAACTTAAGAAGTACACAGAAATATATACAATGAGTTCTTTATTATTGATCTGTTACAAATTATTTAAGAAATATACTGAAATGTATACAATGAATTTGTTATTATTGGTTTCTCACAAACTAATTAAGAAGTACCCAGAAATACATACAATGAATTCTTTACCATTGGTTTGTTACAAAGTACTTAAGACTTATTCAGAAATATATACCATCAGTTCTTTACTACTGGTTTGTTACAAAGTACTTAAAAAGAACCCAGAAATATATACAATGAGGTCTTTATTACTGGTTTGTTACAAACCACTTAAGAAGCACCTATAAATATATATACGAGTTATTTATTATTTCTAAAAATGTTATGGTTGTTCATTTAGATTATCATGATATCTGTTTGTTTTGTTTTTTGTTTGTTTCAAATTTCGCACAAAGCTACTCGAGGGCTATCTGCTGGCCAGTCCATAATTTAGCAGTGTAAGACTAGAGATAAGGCAGCTAATCATCACCAACCCCGCCAACTCTTGGGCTACTCTTTACCAACGAATAGTGGGATTGACCGTCACATTATAACGCCCCCACGGCCGAAAGGGCGAGCATGTTTGGCGCGACGGGGATGCGAACCCGCGACTCTCAGATTACGAGTCGCACGCCTTAACACGCTTGGCCATGCCGGGCCACTTATGCAGAGTCACGAATACCTTATAGTTGTGGTTAGGATTGACAGCCAAAGACACTTTTTTTTACATTTAAACATTTAGAACCAAGTGTAATAAGTTATTTGTAATAAATGATTAAGACTAGAATATCTCTAATCCAAAAAAAGCAAAACTTCTCTGATTTGGATAGGTAAGATTAGTTAATCATACTGTAGTCACTTTTAACATATATCTCTATAGCAGATCTATTTAACTCTCAGTATAGAAAATGTGACAGGTGTAATAGCTAGTTACCGCATTATAGAAGTCTAACCTTCACAATCCAATTGTGACAGATTCAGACAAAGTGAATAAAACGTTCTACAGAATGAGGACAAGTCTTTAAATTGTTGAAGTGTTGCTAACAGTCATAGCTTCAGAAAACTATAAGTTAAATTTATTTATGTAAAAAACTAACATCTGGAAGCTCTGACGTTGGTATTTTTCATATAAATGACAAACAGTATGTTATTGAGGTAACAAAGTATTCTCGTATCAAAAGGTTTCAGTAACTACGAATCTCGAGGTCGATTCCTGTATGTGGTGGGGATTGGTTTGGTTTGGATTGTTTTGATTTCGCGCAACGCTACACAAGGGCTATCTGCGCCAGCTGCTCCTAATTTAGCAGTGCAAGAATAGAGGAAGGTAGCTTGTCATCACCGCTCACCACCAACTCTTAGGCTACTCTCTTATCAACGATAGTGGGATTGAACGGCATATTATAACGCTCCTACGGCTGAAATGGCGAGCATGTTTGGTGTGACGGGGATTCGAACCCGACCTTCAGGCTACGAGTCTAGTGCATTAACCACCTGGCCATGCCGAGCCATGTGGTGCGGGAGCTCCCAGGAAAGTGCTCCGTATTTTCAGTTTACCTTCTCTTGGATCTGAATATTCATCCATGTGTTTGCTGACCCATGAAAGTGAAGGGAAGATCTTGGTGGTTGAGGGTTCCATCATACCACTTTGGCTTTGAATTCCTGGAGACGAGTGGCCCTGCTGCGCTAGGGTCAACTGAGTACTAATGTTGAACCTTCTCAACGGTTTTTGTGGATATTGTGTCTGATGCTGGTGTTTAGGTATAGTGCTCACAAAAATATAGCATTGGTGCAGGGTGATATTTTGTCATTGTAGTACATACCACCAAGGACTCCATGGTGGGTGGGGTCAGTTGTAATTGTAGTACATACGACCCTATGACTCCATGGTGGGTGGTGTCAGTTGTCATTGTAATACATACCACCCTAGGACTCCATGATGGGTGGGGTCAGTTGTCATTGTAGTACATACCACCCTAGGACTCCATGGTGGGTGGGGTCAATTGTCATTGTAGTACATACCACCCTAGGCTTCCATGGTGGGTGGGGTCACTGAATCTAATACATACCACCCTAGGACTCCACGGTGGGTGGAGTAAGTTGTCAATGAATATTCCTCTCTTTATTATGGATTCCCCAGTCCTTCAAAAATAAAATCGCAAAAAACAGCTAGCTGGAAACGACCATGCATAGACAACTCTATTACGAAATCACCACCACAACCAGAACCTATTCCAAGATTTTAAATCATTCTTTATTTGACATAATACTTGGGGCAAATTTCTCTCATTTTTATTTAAAAAGGGCTTGCTGATTCGCCAAAGCAGGTTAGGAAGTCGTATTATGGAGACATTTTGGTGAAAACATCTATTCCTACATACATGTATAGCTAACTGCTGTTGAGGTTGAAGACCATTGGAGACATAACTATTCAGGTAACTCCTCTATTAATATTTCTCCAGCCAAGGAGTCTCTTCTCATATCTGCACTTGCATATTCGGAATTTTCTACCTTCTAATGTCTTAATTTTGACGTTTATATCACCGCGTCCTCTGTTATCTGAACCGTTAGGTACGGCCATACATTCTTAACCCCCTCTCCAGTGTTTCCAGTGCCAGAGGTTCAGACATTCGAAAGCATCTTATAGTTTTTTTATGTGTACTCATTGTTGTCATTAAGAACATGACGAATATCAAACTGACCCTCACTACGTCAAGTGTGGTGGTTAACACCCTTATTATTACTGATCTTGGAGGAGAAGGAAATGCACAGTCCATAATACTTCTTACCCAGAGGCTCAGAAGTTGTCCCCAACTCCGTCATATTCTGTTGCACCATGTTTCACAGATATAATGGTAGTACAGACAATACTTTCCATGCCTTCAACAGCGTTACTGTCAAACCATATCAAGAATATTTTGTCGTCAATGAATGATCGAACTAGATAGTCAATATCTACTGCTCTGTTATTACTATTAAATAATATTACTATTACGTTATTTATCGGTTGCTTATCGGAAATAGCCTAATTGATTTGAACAAAAAAAACACAAAAAAAAGCAACACACTAACAAAAAATTACTTTTAACTTAAGGAAAGATTCTTAAAACTCATAACCAACTGTCGCACTAAGCATACCGACCTATCAGCCGTGGAGGCGTTATAAGGTGACGGTCAATTCCACTATTCGTTGGTAAAAGACTAGCCTAAGAGTTAGCAGTAGATGAATGATGACGAGATGCCTTGCTTCTAGTCTTACACTGCTAAATTAGGGACGGCTAACTTTGCACGAATTTCAAAACAAAACAAACCTAAGGAACTAAAGAGAACAATGAAAAAAATAGTGATCAAAAGACTAGTTTTCTATCTTGTGTAACGGATGTCTATTGAAAAACTTTAGTACAGTTAACTTGGGCTGCCACTAAATTCAATGAATCCATTACACACAAAGTACTACTGATAAAACCTGTGCTCTGATTATTACACAAAAATATCAAAAATATTCATTCACATCAAGCAATAATATGAAATACACAGTACTTGGTTTTCATCTCTTTCTTTACAAATGACAAAAAATTAGATTATTCATAAAAATATAATAACAAAGACTGAACCCTAAGTATAATTTGTTTACGTTATGACTTTAATACACTAAATCTATTATAATACAAAACAAAAGTTCTAGATATTTACCTGTTATCGTACTGGACATTTCTTCAGTAGTTACATCACCGAAACTTCCAGTTGTCTCTTCTTCACTGGTAGAGACAGTAATGGAAGGTAATTGATCTGATGAGGCAGTAGGGAACACAGTATCAATGGAAGTAGACGTTTCTGGTTTTGTGGTTAGAGTAGATTTCGATAAGGTTGGACGAGTTGATTTTATTGTATCTTCTTCACTGGTAGAGACAGTACTGGAAGGTAATTGATCTGATGAGGCAGTAAACGTTGTCGATCCAACAGAAGTAGACATTTTTGGGTTTATAGTAGATGCAGATTTAGATGAAGTTTCTGGTGTAGATTCGCTTGTCATTGTTTTACTAGAAGATCCACTACTAGACGATAATTGTTCTGATGAGGAAGTAGACGATGTCGTATCAACGGAAGTAGACCTTTGTGATTCTATGGTTGCAGTAGATTTAGAGAAAGTTAGACGTGTTGACTCTGTTGTCCCACCTTTACTGGTAGAGACAGTACTGGAAGGTAATTGATCTGAGGAGGCAGTAAACGGTGTCGAATCAACGGAAGTAGACGTTTTGGGGTTAAAGGTTGATGCAGATCTAGATGAAGTTCCCACTGTTGATTCGGTTGTCACTGTTTTTTCAGAAGAATCACTAGTAGAAGGTAATTGATCTGATGTAGTAGAAGATAAAATAGTATCAATGGAAGTAGACGTTTCTGATTCTATGGTTACAGTAGATTTAGAGAAAGTTGGACGTGTTGACTCTGTTGTCCCTCCTTTACTGGTAGAGACAGTACTTGAAGGTAGTTGATCTGATGAGGCAGTATACGATGTCGATGCAACAGAAGTAGACGTTTTTGGGTTTATAGTTGTTGCAGATTTAGATGAAATTTCTGGTGTAGATTCGCTTGTCATTGATTTACTAGAAGAACCAGTACTAGACGATAATTGTTCTGATGAGGAAGTAGACGATGTCGTATCAACGGAAGTAGACCTTTGTGATTCTATGGTTGCAGTAGATTTAGAGAAAGTTAGACGTGTTGACTCTGTTGTCCCACCTTTACTGGTAGAGACAGTACTGGAAGGTAATTGATTTGATGAGGCAGTAAACGATGTCGATGCAACAGAAGTTGACGTTTTTGGGTTTATGGTTGTTGTTGATTTAGATGAAATTTCTGGTGTAGATTCGCTTGTCATTGATTTACTAGAAGAACCAGTACTAGACGATAATTGTTCTGATGAGGAAGTAGACGATGTCGTATCAACGGAAGTAGACCTTTCTGATTCTATGGTTCCAGTAGATTTAGAGAAAGTTAAACGTGTTGATTCTGCTGTCCCTATTTTACTGGTAGAGACAGTACTAGAAGGTAATTGATCTGATGAGGCAGTAAACGGTGTCGAATCAACGGAAGTAGACGTTTTGGGGTTAAAGGTTGATGCAGATCTAGATGAAGTTCCCAGTGTTGATTCGGTTGTCACTGTTTTTTCAGAAGAATCACTACTAGAAGGTAATTGATCTGATGTAGTAGAAGATAAAATAGTATCAATGGAAGTAGACGTTTCTGGTTTTGTGGTTAGAGTATACTTCGATGTAGTTGGATGAGTTGATTTTATTGTCTCTTCTTCACTGGTAGAGACAGTACTGGGAAGTAATTGATCTGATGAGGCAGTAAACGTTGTCGATCCAACAGAAGTAGACATTTTTGGGTTTATAGTAGATGCAGATTTAGATGAAGTTTCTGGTGTAGATTCGCTTGTCATTGTTTTACTAGAAGAACCACTACTAGACGATAATTGTTCTGATGAGGAAGTAGGCGATGTCGTATCAACGGAAGTAGACCTTTCTGATTCTATGGTTACAGTAGATTTAGAGAAAGTTGGACGTGTTGACTCTGTTGTCCCTCCTTTACTGGTAGAGACAGTACTTGAAGGTACTTGATCTGATGAGGCAGTAAACGGTGTCGATCCAACAGAAGTAGACATTTTTGGGTTTATAGTTGATGCAGATTTAGATGAAGTTTCTTGTGTAGATTCGCTTGTCATTGTTTTACTAGAAGAACCAGTACTAGACGATAATTGTTCTGATGAGGAAGTAGACGATGTCGTATCAACGGAAGTAGACCTCTGATTCTATGGTTGCAGTAGATTTAGAGAAAGTTGGACGTGTTGACTCTGTTGTCCCTCCTTTACTGGTAGAGACAGTACTTGAAGGTAGTTGATCTGATGAGGCAGTATACGATGTCGATGCAACAGAAGTTGACGTTTTGGGTTTATGGTTGTTGTTGATTTAGATAAAATTTCTGGTGTAGATTCGCTTGTCATTGATTTACTAGAAGAACCAGTACTAGACGATAATTGTTCTGATGAGGAAGTAGACGATGTCGTATCAACGGAAGTAGACCTTGTGATTCTATGGTTGCAGTAGATTTAGAGAAAGTTAGACGTGTTGACTCTGTTGTCCCACCTTTACTGGTAGAGACAGTACTGGAAGGTAATTGATCTGATGAGGCAGTAAACGATGTCGATGCAACAGAAGTTGACGTTTTTGGGTTTATGGTTGTTGTTGATTTCGATGAAATTTCTGGTGTAGATTCGCTTGTCATTGATTTACTAGAAGAACCAGTACTAGACGATAATTGTTCTGATGAGGAAGTAGACGATGTCGTATCAACGGAAGTAGGCCTTTGTGATTCTATGGTTGCAGTAGATTTAGAGAAAGTTAGACGTGTTGACTCTGTTGTCCCACCTTTACTGGTAGAGACAGTACTGGAAGGTAATTGATCTGATGAGGCAGTAAACGGTGTCGAATCAACGGAAGTAGACGTTTTGGGGTTAAAGGTTGATGCAGATTTAGATGAAGTTTCTGGTGTAGATTCGCTTGTCATTGTTTTACTAGAAGAACCAATACTAGACGATAATTGTTCTGATGAGGAAGTAGACGATGTCGTATCAACGGAAGTAGACCTTTCTGATTCTATGGTTACAGTAGGTTTAGAGAAAGTTGGTCGTGTTGACTCTGTTGTTCCTCCTTTATTGGTAGAGACGGTACTAGAAGGTAATTGATCTGATGAGGCAGTAAACGGTGTCGAATCAACGGAAGTAGACGTTTTGGGGTTAAAGGTTGATGCAGATCTAGATGAAGTTCCCAGTGTTGATTCGGTTGTCACTGTTTTTTCAGAAGAATCACTACTAGAAGGTAATTGATCTGATGTAGTAGAAGATAAAATAGTATCAATGGAAGTAGACGTTTCTGGTTTTGTGGTTAGAGTATACTTCGATGTAGTTGGATGAGTTGATTTTATTGTCTCTTCTTCACTGGTAGAGACAGTACTGGGAAGTAATTGATCTGATGAGGCAGTAAACGTTGTCGATCCAACAGAAGTAGACATTTTTGGGTTTATAGTAAATGCAGATTTAGATGAAGTTTCTGGTGTAGATTCGCTTGTCATTGTTTTACTAGAAGAACCACTACTAGACGATAATTGTTCTGATGAGGAAGTAGACGATGTCGTATCAACGGAAGTAGACCTTTCTGATTCTATGGTTACAGTAGATTTAGAGAAAGTTGGACGTGTTGACTCTGTTGTCCCTCCTTTACTGGTAGAGACAGTACTTGAAGGTACTTGATCTGATGAGGCAGTAAACGGTGTCGATCCAACAGAAGTAGACATTTTTGGGTTTATAGTTGATGCAGATTTAGATGAAGTTTCTTGTGTAGATTCGCTTGTCATTGTTTTACTAGAAGAACCAGTACTAGACGATAATTGTTCTGATGAGGAAGTAGACGATGTCGTATCAACGGAAGTAGACCTCTCTGATTCTATGGTTGCAGTAGATTTAGAGAAAGTTGGACGTGTTGACTCTGTTGTCCCTCCTTTACTGGTAGAGACAGTACTTGAAGGTAGTTGATCTGATGAGGCAGTATACGATGTCGATGCAACAGAAGTTGACGTTTTGGGTTTATGGTTGTTGCTGATTTAGATGAAATTTCTGGTGTAGATTCGCTTGTCATTGATTTACTAGAAGAACCAGTACTAGACGATAATTGTTCTGATGAGGAAGTAGACGATGTCGTATCAACGGAAGTAGACCTTTGTGATTCTATGGTTGCAGTAGATTTAGAGAAAGTTAGACGTGTTGACTCTGTTGTCCCACCTTTACTGGTAGAGACAGTACTGGAAGGTAATTGATCTGATGAGGCAGTAAACGATGTCGATGCAACAGAAGTTGACGTTTTTGGGTTTATGGTTGTTGTTGATTTCGATGAAATTTCTGGTGTAGATTCGCTTGTCATTGATTTACTAGAAGAACCAGTACTAGACGATAATTGTTCTGATGAGGAAGTAGACGATGTCGTATCAACGGAAGTAGGCCTTTGTGATTCTATGGTTGCAGTAGATTTAGAGAAAGTTAGACGTGTTGACTCTGTTGTCCCACCTTTACTGGTAGAGACAGTACTGGAAGGTAATTGATCTAAGGAGGCAGTAAACGGTGTCAAATCAACGGAAGTAGACGTTTTGGGGTTAAAGGTTGATGCAGATTTAGATGAAGTTTCTGGTGTAGATTCGCTTGTCATTGTTTTACTAGAAGAACCAATACTAGACGATAATTGTTCTGATGAGGAAGTAGACGATGTCGTATCAACGGAAGTAGACCTTTCTGATTCTATGGTTACAGTAGGTTTAGAGAAAGTTGGTCGTGTTGACTCTGTTGTTCCTCCTTTATTGGTAGAGACGGTACTTGAAGGTAGTTGATCTGATGAGGTAGTAAACGATGTTGATGCAACAGAAGTAGACGTTTCTGGGTTTATGGTTGATGCAGATTTAGATGAAATTTCTGGTGTAGATTCGCTTGTCATTGTTTTACTAGAAGAACCAGTACTAGACGATAATTGTTCTGATGAGGAAGTAGACGATGTCGTATCAACGGAAGTAGACCTTTCTGATTCTATGGTTACAGTAGATTTAAAGAAAGTTGGACGTGTTGACTCTGTTGTCCCACCTTTACTGGTAGAGACAGTACTGGAAGGTACTTGATCTGATGAGGCAGTAAACGATGTCGATGCAATAGAAGTTGACGTTTCTGGGTTTATGGTTGTTGTTGATTTAGATGAAATTTCTGGTGTAGATTCGCTTGTCATTGAATTACTATTAGAACCACCACTAGACGATAATTGTTCTGATGAGGAAGTAGACGATGTCGTATCAACGGAAGTAGACCTTTCTGATTCTATGGTTACAGTAGATTTAGAGAAAGTTAGACATGTTGACTCTGTTGTCCCACCTTTACTGGTAGAGACAGTACTGGAAGGTACTTGATCTGATGAGGCAATAAACGATGTCGATGCAACAGAAGTAGACATTTTTGGGTTTATAGTTGATGCAGATTTAGATGAAGTTTCTGGTGTAGATTCGCTTGTCATTGTTTTACTAGAAGATCCACTACTAGACGATAATTGTTCTGATGAGGAAGTAGACGATGTCGTATCAACAGAAGTAGACCTTTTTGATTCTATGGTTACAATAGATTTAGAGAAAGTTGGACGTGTTGACTCTGTTGTCCCACCTTTACTGGTAGAGACAGTACTGGAAGGTAATTGATCTGATGAGGCAGTAAACGATGTCGATCCAACAGAAGTAGACATTTTTGGGTTTATAGTTGATGCAGATTTAGATGAAGTTTCTGGTGTAGATTCGCTTGTCATTGTTTTACTAGAAGAACCACTACTAGACGATAATTGTTCTGATGAGGAAGTAGACGATGTCGTATCAACGGAAGTAGACCTTTCTGATTCTGTGGTTACAGTAGATTTAGAGAAAGTTGGACGTGTTGACTCTGTTGTCCCACCTTTACTGATAGAGACAGTACTTGAAGGTAGTTGATCTGATGAGGCAGTAAACGATGTCGATGCAATAGAAGTTGACGTTTCTGGGTTTATGGTTGTTGTTGATTTAGATGAAATTTCTGGTGTAGATTCGCTTGTCATTGATTTGCTAGAAGAACCAGTACTAAACGATAATTGTTCTGATGAGGAAGTAGACGATTTCGAATCAACGGAAGTAGACCTTTCTGATTCTATGGTTGCAGTAGATTTAGAGAAAGTTGGACGTGTTGATTCTGCTGTCCCTACTTTACTGGTAGAGACAGTACTGGAAGGTAATTGATCTGATGAGGCAGTAAACGGTGTCGAATCAACGGAAGTAGACGTTTTGGGGTTAAAGGTTGATGCAGATTTAGATGAAGTTCCCAGTGTTGATTCGGTCGTCACTGTTTTTTCAGAATAATCACTACTAGAAGGCAATTGATCTGATGTAGTAGAAGATAAAATAGTATCAATGGAAGTAGACGTTTCTGGTTTTGTGGTTAAAGTAGATTTCGATATAGTTGGACGAGTTGATTTTATTGTCTCTTCTTCACTGGTAGAGACAGTACTGGAAGGTAATTGATCTGATGAGGCAGTAAACGATGTCGATGCAATAGAAGTTGACGTTTCTGGGTTTATGGTTGTTGTTGATTTAGATGAAATTTCTGGTGTAGATTCGCTTTTCATTGAATTACTAGTAGAACCACTACTAGACGATAATTGTTCTGATGAGGAAGTAGACGATGTCGTATCAACGGAAGTAGACCTTTCTGATTCTATGGTTACAGTAGATTTAGAGAAAGTTAGACATGTTGACTCTGTTGTCCCACCTTTACTGGTAGAGACAGTACTGGAAGGTACTTGATCTGATGAGGCAATAAACGATGTCGATGCAACAGAAGTAGACATTTTTGGGTTTATAGTTGATGCAGATTTAGATGAAGTTTCTGGTGTAGATTCGCTTGTCATTGTTTTACTAGAAGATCCACTACTAGACGATAATTGTTCTGATGAGGAAGTAGACGATGTCGTATCAACAGAAGTAGACCTTTTTGATTCTATGGTTACAATAGATTTAGAGAAAGTTGGACGTGTTGACTCTGTTGTCCCACCTTTACTGGTAGAGACAGTACTGGAAGGTAATTGATCTGATGAGGCAGTAAACGATGTCGATCCAACAGAAGTAGACATTTTTGGGTTTATAGTTGATGCAGATTTAGATGAAGTTTCTGGTGTAGATTCGCTTGTCATTGTTTTACTAGAAGAACCACTACTAGACGATAATTGTTCTGATGAGGAAGTAGACGATGTCGTATCAACGGAAGTAGACCTTTCTGATTCTATGGTTACAGTAGATTTAGAGAAAGTTAGACGTGTTGACTCTGTTGTCCCACCTTTACTGATAGAGACAGTACTTGAAGGTAGTTGATCTGATGAGGCAGTAAACGATGTCGATGCAATAGAAGTTGACGTTTCTGGGTTTATGGTTGTTGTTGATTTAGATGAAATTTCTGGTGTAGATTCGCTTGTCATTGATTTGCTAGAAGAACCAGTACTAAACGATAATTGTTCTGATGAGGAAGTAGACGATTTCGAATCAACGGAAGTAGACCTTTCTGATTCTATGGTTGCAGTAGATTTAGAGAAAGTTGGACGTGTTGATTCTGCTGTCCCTACTTTACTGGTAGAGACAGTACTGGAAGGTAATTGATCTGATGAGGCAGTAAACGGTGTCGAATCAACGGAAGTAGACGTTTTGGGGTTAAAGGTTGATGCAGATTTAGATGAAGTTCCCAGTGTTGATTCGGTCGTCACTGTTTTTTCAGAATAATCACTACTAGAAGGCAATTGATCTGATGTAGTAGAAGATAAAATAGTATCAATGGAAGTAGACGTTTCTGGTTTTGTGGTTAAAGTAGATTTCGATATAGTTGGACGAGTTGATTTTATTGTCTCTTCTTCACTGGTAGAGACAGTACTGGAAGGTAATTGATCTGATGAGGCAGTAAACGTTGTCGATCCAACAGAAGTAGACATTTTTGGGTTTATAGTAGATGCAGATTTAGATGAAGTTTCTGGTGTAGATTCGCTTGTCATTGTTTTACTAGAAGATCCACTACTAGACGATAATTGTTCTGATGAGGAAGTAGACGATGTCGTATCCACGGAAGTAGACCTTTCTGATTCTACGGTTACAGTAGATTTAGAGAAAGTTGGACGTGTTGACTCTGTTGTCTCTCCTTTACTGGTAGAGACAGTACTGGAACGTAATTGATCTGATGAGGCAGTAAACGGTGTCGAATCATCGGAAGTAGACGTTTTGGGGTTTATGGTTGTTGTTGATTTAGATGAAATTTCTGGTGTAGATTCGCTTGTCATTGTTTTACTAGAAGAACCAGTACTAGACGATGATTGTTCTGATGAGGAAGTAGACCATGTCGTATCAACGGAAGTAGACCTTTCTGATTCTATGGTTGCAGTAGATTTAGAGAAAGTTGGACGTGTTGATTCTGCTGTCCCTACTTTACTGGTAGAGACAGTACTGGAAGATAATTGATCTGATGAGGCAGTAAACGTTGTCGATCCAACAGAAGTAGACATTTTGGGTTTATAGTTGATGCAGATTTAGATGAAGTTTCTGGTGTAGATTCGCTTGTCATTGTTTTACTAGAAGAACCAGTACTAGACGATAATTGTTCTGATGAGGAAGTAGACGATGTCGTATCAACGGAAGTAGACCTTTCTGATTCTATGGTTACAGTAGATTTAGAGAAAGTTGGACGTGTTGACTCTGTTGTCCCTCCTTTACTGGTAGAGACAGTACTTGAAGGTAGTTGATCTGATGAGGCAGTAAACGATGTCGATGCAACAGAAGTAGACATTTTTGGGTTTATAGTTGATGCAGATTTAGATGAAGTTTCTGGTGTAGATTCGCTTGTCATTGTTTTACTAGAAGAACCAGTACTAGACGATAATTGTTCTGATGAGGAAGTAGACGATGTCGTATCAACGGAAGTAGACCTTTCTGATTCTATGGTTACAGTAGATTTAGAGAAAGTTAGACGTGTTGACTCTGTTATCCTTCCTTTACTGGTAGAGACAGTACTGGAAGGTAATTGATCTGATGAGGCAGTAAACGGTGTCGAATCAACGGAAGTAGACGTTTGGGGGTTAAAGGTTGATGCAGATCTAGATGAAGTTCCCACTGTTGATTCGGTTGTCACTGTTTTTTCAGAAGAATCACTACTAGAAGGCAATTGATCTGATGTAGTAGAAGATAAAATAGTATCAATGGAAGTAGACGTTTCTGGTTTTGTGGTTAAAGTAGATTTCGATATAGTTGGACGAGTTGATTTTATTGTCTCTTCTTCACTGGTAGAGACAGTACTGGAAGGTAATTGATCTGATGAGGCAGTAAACGTTGTCGATCCAACAGAAGTAGACATTTTTGGGTTTATAGTAGATGCAGATTTAGATGAAGTTTCTGGTGTAGATTCGCTTGTCATTGTTTTACTAGAAGATCCACTACTAGACGATAATTGTTCTGATGAGGAAGTAGACGATGTCGTATCCACGGAAGTAGACCTTTCTGATTCTACGGTTACAGTAGATTTAGAGAAAGTTGGACGTGTTGACTCTGTTGTCTCTCCTTTACTGGTAGAGACAGTACTGGAACGTAATTGATCTGATGAGGCAGTAAACGGTGTCGAATCATCGGAAGTAGACGTTTTGGGGTTTATGGTTGTTGTTGATTTAGATGAAATTTCTGGTGTAGATTCGCTTGTCATTGTTTTACTAGAAGAACCAGTACTAGACAATGATTGTTCTGATGAGGAAGTAGACCATGTCGTATCAACGGAAGTAGACCTTTCTGATTCTATGGTTGCAGTAGATTTAGAGAAAGTTGGACGTGTTGATTCTGCTGTCCCTACTTTACTGGTAGAGACAGTACTGGAAGATAATTGATCTGATGAGGCATTAAACGTTGTCGATCCAACAGAAGTAGACATTTTTGGGTTTATGGTTGTTTTTGATTTAGATGAAATTTCTGGTGTATATTCGCTTGTCATTTTTTTACTAGAAGAACCAGTACTAGACGATAATTGTTCTGATGAGGAAGTAGACGATGTCGTATCAACGGAAGTAGACCTCTCTGATTCTATGGTTGCAGTAGATTTAGAGAAAGTTGGACGTGTTGACTCTGTTGTCCCTCCTTTACTGGTAGAGACAGTACTGGAAGGTAGTTGATCTGATGAGGCAGTATACGATGTCGATGCAACAGAAGTTGACGTTTTTGGGTTTATGGTTGTTGTTGATTTAGATGAAATTTCTGGTGTAGATTCGCTTGTCATTGATTTACTAGAAGAACCAGTACTAGACGATAATTGTTCTGATGAGGAAGTAGACGATGTCGTATCAACGGAAGTAGACCTTTCTGATTCTATGGTTACAGTAGGTTTAGAGAAAGTTGGACGTGTTGACTCTGTTGTCCATCCTTTACTGGTAGAGACAGTACTGGAAGATAATTGATCTGAGGAGGCAGTAAACGGTTTTGAATTAACGGAAGTAGACGTTTTGGGGTTAAAGGTTGATGCAGATCTAGATGAAGTTCCCAGTGTTGATTCGGTTGTCACTGTTTTTTCAGAAGAATCACTACTAGAAGATAATTGATCTGATGTAGAAGAAGATAAAATAGTATCAATGGAAGTAGACGTTTCTGGTTTTGTGGTTAAAGTAGATTTCGATGAAGTTGGACGAGTTGATTTTATTGTCTCTTCTTCACTGGTAGAGACAGTACTGGAAGGTAATTGATTTGATGAGGCAGTAAACCTTGTCGATCCAACAGAAGTTGACGTTTTTGGGTTTATGGTTGTTGTTGATTTAGATGAAATTTCTGGTGTATATTCGCTTGTCATTTTTTTACTAGAAGAACCAGTACTAGACGATAATTGTTCTGATGAGAAAGTAGACGATGTCGTATCAACGGAAGTAGACCTTTCTGATTCTATGGTTACAGTAGGTTTAGAGAAAGTTGGACGTGTTGACTCTGTTGTCCATCCTTTACTGGTAGAGACGGTACTTGAAGGTAGTTGATCTGATGAGGCAGTAAATGATGTCGAAACAACGGAAGTTGGCGTTTCTGCTTTTATGGTTGAATTGGATTTGGTTAAAGTTCTTATTATTGATTCCGTTGGCAATGGTTGACTGGTTGAACTCGTACTTGATTTGTTTTCTGTAGGTGAAACAGATATATATGTGTTATTATTGGTTAAGTGATCTTATAGAAACGTAACGCGGTGTTATGTGTAAAGCAGGCTTTAAGTACAGTAGTTATTTATGTTTTATTATTGTCTTTGTATGCTATGTTTTTTATTGCAGAAATATTTTATGTGTATATATAGATATTAGATAGTAATATTTTTTCTTAAATATATTGTGTATATATATATTAAAGAGTGATAATTTGTTGTTGCTGAAACGTGTTATCTTTATATATTAAACTGTAATATTTTATTGTTCATGAAAGATCTTATGTATACACATTATACTGAAACATATTATGAATATCTTAAGCAGTATTGGGTCATTATTGTCTAAAAGATGTTATTCATAGATCAAAGAATTATGTTTTACTATTTCCTTGAAATAGATCTGAGTTTTTTGCATTTCTTTTATAAACTATCCTTTCAATGTAACCGGAAATGAAAAGTATCTATTGATGCAGTTCCTTTTCAAACTAAGTGGCATTAATTTACATTCAGTTTAGGTGTTTTCAAAATACTTTAAAATTTATTTCTGTTTCTGTTTCAAAAACGGTTTAATTGAAGTGATATAAACGTTTTAGGTCATTATGCATCTTATAAGTATGACTAATAATCTTACGTTTTCTTTCTTGTAACTATGTTTCACAAATGTTTTCGTATCAGTTTCTTTGAAATAGAAATGTTCGATCGTATAGAATGATGAAAAAAGACAGACAAACCTACTTACAGTGGACACACACACTAACAGTGCATGAAAGTATTGATAGATTTAGCTACAAACAGTGTAAAATTCTAATGATCAGAAACACAATACAAATCTACTAACTGTAGAGACAGTGAAAATTGCAGTGTAAGAATTTACTGACCGTTAAAACTAGAAATACGAAGCGAAACTTCTGATAGGAGAAAGAATTCAACATTATACATTAGCTACTGTCAGTAGAGACAGGAAAAACTACATATAGTGTACTAAACTAATGACAGCACAAACAGACAAAATCACTGAGAGAGAAGAGACAAAATTACTGGTATTACTACAGACACAACAGTGAACATGAGGGACAAGTGTATCTAAAAACATTAGATCTGTTTATGTGGCTGTTATTTTTTAAATATACTTTAGGAACTATTGTATATTTAAAACAAAGAGGAATTAGACAATTATTTGAATGAAAAGTACTTAGAATTAGAAATACAATATTTTACTAATGCTGTAGAAAAATAAACTGTATCGTAAGGACATTTTACAGCTATACAAAGAGAGATTTTGTGCATTCTTTTGTGCCTGTTTACTTTAAAACATGTTAAACATTGCTTTAGTACTATTTGAAAATAGATGTTACTTTAAAACACGTTAAACATTGCTTTGGTACTATTTGAAAACAGATGTTACTTTAAAACACGTTAAACATTTAGTACTTTAGATGTACTATTTGTACTTTTTGAAAACAGATGTTACTTTAAAACATGTTAAACATTGCTTTAGTACTATTTGAAAACAGATGTTACTACTTTAAAACATGTTAAACATTGTTTTTGAGCTACTTTAAAACATGTTAAACATATTTGAAAACAGATGTTAAACATTGCTTTAGTACTATTTGAAAACAGATATTAAAATCTGCTTTGCTGCTATTTTAAAACAAATGTTAAACACTGTTTCGTAGTTAGCTTAAAACATGTTAAACATTGCTTTGATACTATTTCAAAACAGATATTAAACATTTCTTGAGTACTATTTCAAAACAGATATCAAACATTGCTTTGGTGCTATTTTAAAGAGATGTTAAATGTTGCTTTGGTACTATTTTAAAACAGAGGTTAAATATTGTTTCATTGTTATTTTAAAACATATTAAACATTGCATTGGTGCTATTTGAAAACAGGTGTCAAACATTGCTTTGGTGCTATTTAAAACAGATGTTAAACATTGCTCTGGTGCTATTTTAAAACAGTTGTTAAATATTACTTTGGTGTTATTTTAAAACAGATATTAAACATTGCTTCACTACTATTTAAAAACATATGTTAAACATTGCTTTGGTGCTATTTCAAAACACATGTTAAATATTGTTTCTTGTTATTTTAAAAACATATTAAACATTTCTTTGGTACTATCTTAAAACAGATGTTAATCAATTTTTAAAAACTGCATTTAAAAGATGTTAAAATGTTAGGAGTACTTCGTAGTTATATAAAAAAAGTTAACATTTGTTAAAAATAGCTAAAATTTGTAAGCTTTGACACTCAAAAAATTTTATCTCTGTGTTGATTCACTATTTAGAAAAAATGAAAATTACGAACTGAGAAGTGAAATGCTAAAGCTACAGAAAGTTACATTTGGTCATAATATCACTATGGCACGATATCACTTACATCACTATGGCACGATATCACTTACATCACTATGGCACGATATCACTTACATCACTATGGCACGACATCACTCACTACATCACTATGGCACGATATCACTTACATCACTATGGCACGACATCACTTACATCACTATGGCACGACATCACTTACATCACTATGGCACGATATCACTTACATCACTATGGCACGACATCACTTACATCACTATGGCACGACACCACTTACATCACTATGGCACGACATCACTTACATCACTTACAAATGACAATAATTTAACTCAAACTTGTGAACTGAGTTAATACAGGTTTTCATTTAGAATACGAAATTTGTCATTTGATAAAATTTTATCAACAGAAATATTCAACAAACATAATACACATGAAATACTGTTATAAAAACGTTTTAACAATGTCATATAACAACACAAAACTAGGTTGTACACAAACAGGTATACACAAGTGTACAGAAATATTTTACAAAAGTATACAGCTGGTCTTCATATTTCAAACTATGCTGATAAACTGTAAATACAATGAGAGTCTTTAATGTGAAGTGTCTTGTCTAAAAATATCACAACTCACAACTAACTACCTTTCGATTATATCGAATTGAGTAGCACATGATTTAAAAGATACAAAATCAATTCACCGAGAGAAATCTAGCCTTGCTAATCTATTATTTGTTTTCAAAATGTTACTTACTATATATATGAGAGAGAGAGGACGTAACATTTCGTGTACACACAAAATGAGTCAATCCGTATTTGAGGAACGACTAGATAAAGTACTAGATAAAGGATGGTTGTACGAGAGAAAACTAAAATTAATTAAAATCAGATAATTAATCCTACGACACTTGCAACAGTGGTATATATTTCATTCTAGGATACTTGTAACATCGGAAAATAATTCGTTCAAGGACTCTTGTAACAATGGAAGATAACTCATTCTAGGAACCATCTAAAAGTAGTAGACAATTAATTTTAGGGACCTTGTAACAATGAAACGTACTTCATACTAGAAACCTTCTAATAGTGGTAGATAATTCGTTGTTAGAACCATGTAACAGTAGCAGATAATTCAATTCATTTTAGGTGGTACCTTGTAACAATGAAACGTACTTCATACTAGAAACCTTCTAATAGTGGTAGATAATTCATTGTTAGAACCATGTAACAGTAGCAGACAATTCATTTTAGGACCTTGTAACAATGAAACGTACTTCATACTAGAAACCTTCTAATAGTGGTAGATAATTCATTGTTAGAACCATGTAACAGTAGCAGATAATTCATTTTAGGGACCTTGTAACAATGAAACGTACTTCATACTAGAAACCTTCTAATAGTGGTAGATAATTCATTGTTAGAACCATGTAACAGTAGCAGACAATTCATTTTAGGGACCTTGTAACAATGAAACGTACTTCATACTAGAAACCTTCTAATAGTGGTAGATAATTCATTGTTAGAACCATGTAACAGTAGCAGACAATTCATTTTAGGGACCTTGTAACAATGAAACGTACTTCATACTAGAAACCTTCTAATAGTGGTAGATAATTCATTGTTAGAACCATGTAACAGTAGCAGATAATTCATTTTAGGAACCTTGTAACAGTAAAAGATATTTCCTAATAGAAACCGTATAACAGTGTTACATAATTCATTCTAAGCACGTTGTAACTGAAGTAAATATTTCATTCTAGGATCCTTGTAACAGTGGTAGATACTTCATTCAATGAACCTTGTAACAATGGTAGATAATTCATCTAGAATCTTTGTAACCATAAAAGATAACTCATTCTACGAACCTTGTAAAAGCGGAAAATAATACATTCCATGAAAGGTGTAATAGTTGTAGATAAATCATTCTAGGAACCTTGTCACATAGGTAGATAATGCATTCTAGGAACCTTGTCACATAGGTAGATAATGCATTCTAGGAACCTTTTGACATAGGTAGATAATGCATTCTAGGAACCTTGTGACAGAGGTAGATAATGCATTCTAGGAACCTTGTGACATAGGTAGATAATGCATTCTAGGAACCTTGTAACATTGGAAGATAAATCATTCTAGACTCGTGTAACAAAGGAAGATAATTCATTCTAGGAACATTGTAACAGTGATAGATACTTCATTATAGAAACCTTGTAACAGTGGAAGATAATTTATTCTACGAACGTAGTAACAGTGGTAGATAATTTCTTCTAGAAACCTTGAAACAGTGGCAGATAATTCCTTCTAATAGCCTTGTAACAGTGATAGATAATTCGTAGTACAAACCTAGAAGCAGTGGTAGATAATTCACTCTAGGAAACTTCAAACAGTGAAAGGTAATTCATCCTAAGAACCTTGTAACAGTGATAGATAATTCGTAGTACAAACCTAGAAGCAGTGGTAGATAATTCACTCTAGGAAACTTCAAACAGTGAAAGGTAATTCATCCTGAGAACCTTGTAACAGTGATAGATAATTCGTAGTACAAACCTAGAAGCAGTGGTAGATAATTCACTCCAGGAAACTTCAAACAGTGAAAGGTAATTCATCCTAAGAACCTTGTAACAGTGGAAGATATTTCATTCTAAAACCCATGTAAAAGTGGTAAATAATTCATACTAGGACTCTTGTAACAAAGGAATATAATTCCTTCTAGGAACCTTCTAACACTGGAAGATAATTTATTGTAGGAAAGTAGTAACAGTGGTAGATAATTCATTCTAGAAACCTTGTAACAGTGAAACATGCTTCATACTAAAAACTTTGTAATTGTGGTAGTTACTTTATTGTTCGAACCATGTAACAGTAGCAGATAATTCATTTTAGTAACCTTGTGACAGTGAAAGATAATTCATAATATAAACTGTATAACAGTGGTAGATAATTCATTCTTAGTACGTTGTAACAGTAGTAGATATTTCATTCTAGGATTCTTGTACCAGTGGTACCTAATACATTCAAGGATCTTTGTAACAGTGGTATACAGTTAATTCTATTAACATTGTGGTGGTAGATAATTCACCTAGAATCTTTGTAACCGTGGAAGATAACTCGTTCTACGAATGATCACTGATCTAGATCAGTGTAGATTTTTATTATTATTAGTGTATATGTTTTTACCTATATAATAATAATAGTGAAATATCAGATTAGTGTAAGTGTTCCTGAGTTATATATTAGTGCAGCATATCATTGTTATCTTTAGTTGTGTTATAATGTTGTTGTTATAAGCGATACATCGAGATATTCTCTTACTGAGTATTTACGTCTATTGGATATCATGATTTAAGTGAACTGTTCAATGAGTTGTATAACATGCTATAAATACAATAAAACTACTCAAATGGTATAAGTGTTTCTTGTTTCTCTGCTAGTATACAAAATACAACTGTTTTAATATCAGAGAAATGAAACTAACATTCCATTTCATAGAACATACAAATACCAAACACTCTTACCCATGTTTTGGTGATAGTTATTTCCCAGGATCAACGTAGTACCTTCGCAAGATCCAATGTTAATTACCCACAATAAGACACCCAACAACAGCAATGAGCGTAAAGTGTTCGACATTGTAAACGTTCGTTTCTGTATCACACTCTTTAAGAAAGGTGTAGCTCTCTACCATACGGAGAAAATAAAGTCACATGATGTGTTCTTAAAGCAAATCACGTTGGAAAAACTTATCGAACCTTGGATAACATGTAGCGATATTGTGTCACGTTTGATAATATTCAAACACTAGCTGTATAATAGCGATATTGTGCCACGTGTGATAATATTCAAACCCTAGCCATATAAATCTATTTTGTCTGAACAATATAGTAACTATAGTGTCTGAACTGTTCCACATTCTCAAGTAAAAAAAATATATAGAGAACAGAAAGTGAAAGTTTTTGAAGAATAAACATGAATTAGTGACTCATTTTAAATGAGAACAGAAGTAAAGTTTCATGTTGTGATTTAATTATCTAAGCCAGAGATTAATGATGGTTAATACTTATTTTAGTTAATGTTATTCTATGATATGAGATTGGAATATGTAAAATCAATGGTGAAGGATATTTTAAACTACTATGCAATTAGTTTTTATCAATGTGATTTGGTGTTTCTCTTAAATATACCAGTATATATTTCTGTTCTTAGACCCATTACTGAGTTCAATGTCAAATCGACTGTTGTGTTAATACAAATAAATGTTTAAAATGACGTGTTTTTTGTCTACAAACATGTAATTAGGTCACTTTTATTGAAGGACCTCCTCATCATTTTGATGTTTGTAACATGTGAAGACTATAAATAAAGGTTGTTCTTTCTATCCATGTGAATACTGCAAATGAAGGTTGTTTACAGTGTCAGGAATACCACAATGCACTTGCAGGAACTCTTTATTGCTGTTTAAGAATGTTCTAATTAGTTTCCTGGTTAATAACTGGCGGATTGTAACATTTCGTATTTTGACAACGCTAGACGTATATTATCCTATATATTTTTTAAAACCACCTTTGTTGTTATCAAATTTCACTGCACGAGCATGTAATGTATCCAATCATTAGCGTTTTGGAAAATTTCTCTTTTTGGAAGCAACACATTTTTACCTCACTATTTTTCATGACGTTATGCACATCTATCATTCAGGTTAATGGTGTATTTGGACATGAAATTCTCTTCTTTACGTTCCGTTGTTTGTAAAGTCTCAGTATTAATAGTTTTTATTTCTACAGCAAATTCAATAAAATGGTTCAGGTATTACTTACAACAAATATTCATAAATAAATGCCTTAAAGGTAACCTCATATTTCTGATTAAAGACTGTATTTAACAAAACGGATAATACATTCCATTAAGTCAGTTAACGAACGGGTACACGATCTGATAGACTTTATAGTTAGATAATGAAATAGATTCCAATCTGAATTCCAGCAGTACAATAGACTTTACTTTTGACTGGTTTGAAGTGTCTGAAAATAGATAAGCATTTCATTCCGAACTCACAAATTTCTTCGATATAAACTAGTAATGGTTAAATTTGTTACACGTTGACTCTGATTAGCTACCAATTACTGGATTTCAAAAGTGATACAATTGGTTTCATCGCAAATAATACATAACATTACACTGGGGTTATAACAGCACTCACTAAAACAGAGAACAGTACAGCTCCTGGTTTTTAACTAATAACCAACACCAGAACCAGGTGAAAATCAGACAATTGTTCGTTAACAAGGCATTGAGGCCTTAATAAAGTAAAACAGTCCTGGTAATCGAAGCATTGGGGGCCAATATACTTGTAAAACGATCTAGTGGTAGCAACATTGCACTTGATTACAACAGGATACAAGAATCTGGAAGACTCACTTGATTACTACAGCACAAGTGAACTACATCAAATATTAGGTCATCACTTTCAGCGCGTCGTTTTAAGCGTTCTATGAGTAGTAAAAATGAATATTAAAACTCCTATATTTTTATAAATTATAATTAGTGAGATTTAGTACAAATTATCGTTTGAAGAACTTAAAGAATTATATTCTATCATTCAATTGTTGGAAAAATCGCGGGATTTTATATAAAACTTGTCACGTATATCGCTGTATTTATTATTATTAAATATACATTTGTATTCAACTTTTCCCTACAATATTTTAATAATATATTTTCTTTTAAATACGCAATTGTTAGTTTGTTTTTTTTATTTAAAAAATTATTTTGTTTATTGCTAACATTTCACAATAGATTTAGAATATCGTAACGTTGGATATTATTCTGGTTTCGTTTATCATTCAGTAAGTATGTTAACAACGTTACCCCTACTACATTATTTGCTCTTATCAAACAAGGTGTACTTATCTAGGGACTTGACGCCGACATTATTGAAAGTTTCACAGACTTGGCGATTGTGATTTTCAAATAAAAGTGGTCTACAGCAATATCAGCCGTGTCTACTCTATATGTACATACTAATATCATTTGTGTATTAACATTCGTAAAGTACTTTCACTGTGTGCAGTCATCAGATCACGAGCCTCCACAGTTGTTGTTTTTTTATTTTCATTTAATTTTTTCATTCTACTTGAATGTTAAAGTTAAATTTGTGGGAGATGCAAACAGCAACTTTAGAAAATTTGATGATATCCACCGAAACGAATTAACCTAATGTTTAAGTATTATAACACTTAAACAACGCTGTTTAACACCGGTATCTAAAGGGCTATTTTAAAAATACTTTTCTATTACTGACAACCCTGACATACGTTAACTATGAGTGTGTTTTTACTCATTTAAATCATTTTCAAAACTGTTACCTAACTTTAGTACACGTTAACTGTTTAACACTTTGTCTTTCGTATTGTAGTACCAGACTATATTTTCTCCAATTTTTAGTTTGAAGTTTAACAAACTTTTCTTTTTATTTACAATTAGGCAGGAAGAAATACGTACTGTTTAATTGGCATGTCGATTTATTCTTGCTGGCGATTCCTGAAGTATTTGTGGGTGAACTTGCCTACTATCTTAGCAGTCCATTGACCAGCTGGGCTATCAAGCATCACTAACTGGAATGTACTCTTCGAATTCTCTTCTATCTTTAAATTAACTTTCACTACCATTTGTACATATGTCGTTTCGTTTTTGTCTATAACATGGCTAAGTATTTAAGCATCTGTTTAAATTTACCAGTGAGTGAATATTATAAAATCTACCCCACAGCATATAAGAGCCTAGATTTTTATTTAGAGTATGCATTGTTAGTAAAATAGAATGGATAGTTGCATTAGTAGTGGGTCAGAGCACGCTCTGACAAAGGAACAGTAAGGCGCTCCTTCCCTCCGCTAGCCCATAGGAGGTCCTTGGGCAAGACCGAGTACTCATTTAACCCCCCGTGTCAGGGTTACGATGAAGTCATGGAAGGCAGGTGGTGGATGAGTGCGAGGCAATTGACATAGTGTCATTAATGGCGCAACACTCAATCTGGCCAGGCAGACAATGGAACAATGGCTGGGCAGAACGGTCCTGTATGGACACTGCTCCTATAGCAAGTTATTGCAACCTACTATAAGTACCATTTTGCAAAGAAAAACCTCATCTGCAGGAAGAATGGGATAGAGAAACAGATGCTATGTGGAAAAATAGAAGGGAGGAAATGCAGAGGGTGTCAAAGAACTAAATATATCGACAGCCTCAATAACTATGTCACCAAGAACTCAATGAGCAACAATGAGTTGATAAGGAGGATTGACAACAGAGAAGTTTAGCATGCCATGGTCGTCGATGTCTGCTGCAGATTTGACACATGAAGAAGAAGAAGTTGCCTTACTGTGTTACAGCTTAACTATGTTTGTAATTCTTTCATTATAAGTTACAGTAGGTGGGAAATACTTTTTTACAAAGTATTCATCGCTATTGATATTCAATACACTCAAAAATACATGATCATGTGACCTCCTTTGTATAATAATAATTTGTTGTTCATTTTTCTGTAAAGTGTAATGATATAAGTCAAAAACTGGTTCCATATGTAAATCTGTATGTCTTGTCTCGTTTTTTGTAGCCCAGCCATCACACCCGTCAGGATTCAAACCCACACACGAGATCCACTACCGCTTGTTCTATCTCATTCTTTGTGGTCCAACTATCTCATCCGTGGTCCATTCAACCGTCAGATTCAAACCACACACGAGATCCACTACCGCTTGTTCTATCTCATTCTTTGTGGTCCAACTATCTCATCCGTCAGATTCAAACCCACACGAGATCCACTACCGCTTGTTCTATCTCATTCTTTGTGGTCCAACTATCTCATCCGTCAGGATTCAAAACCACACACACAAAATCACTACCCCTTCCCCTGTCCCATTATTTGTGGCCCAACAAAGATACCCGCACACAAGATCTGCGAACCTTTTACTTTTGCGGGCTCGAAAACTGTTTTGCTACAAATCCTCCATATACACATTATTTAATTCATTTCAATATTATTACTTAACACTGATATCCGTTAACTATTCAATTATTATTATTATTGATGATTCTCGATTCCTTGAAGGAACATAGAGCCGCAATCGCTCGCGGATTCATTAACAGGCTGGTTTTTAAGTGAGTAGATTGTTAGCCTACCGCACAACCCCCAACCAGGAGGATAAACCTTAGCCGTCCCTAATTTTGCAGTGTAAGACTAGAGGGATAACTATTCAGTGCAATGTGTTTATTCTTCAAATTGTCTTTAATAAACTAGATAAATGATAGAGTTAACAAATGGTAGGTATATTAAAACCTAAAGGTACTTAAGGGTCCTGTCCCACCTTTTCTGTCAATGTTCTGTAACTGTAGGGCCCGGCATGGCCAAGCGTGTTAAGGCGTACGACTCGTAATCTGAGGGTCGCGGGTTCGCATCCCCGTCGCGCCAAACATGCTCGCCCTTTAAGTCGTGGGGCGTTATAATGTGACGGTCAATTCCACTATTCGTTGATAAAAGAGTAGCCCAAGAGTTGGCGGTGGGTGGTGATGACTAGCTGCCTTCCTCTAGTCTTACACTGCTAAATTAGGGACGGCTAGCACAGATAGCCCTCGAGTAGCTTTGTGCGAAATTCTGAAACAAACAAAACGAAACAAACAGATATCATGATAATCTAAATGAACAACCATAACATTTTTAGAAATAATAAATAACTCGTATATATATTTATAGGTGTTTTAAGTGGTTTGTAACAAACCAGTAATAAAGACCTCATTGTATATATTTCTCTTCTTTTAAGTACTTTGTAACAAACCAGTAGTAAAGAACTGATAGTATATATTTCTGAATAAGTCTTAAGTACTTTGTAACAAACCAATGGTAAAGAATTCATTGTATGTATTCTATGTATGATGACTAGCTGCCTTCCATCTAGTCTTACACTCCTAAATTAGGGACGGCTAGCAAAGATAGCCCTCGAGTAGCTTTTAAGGAAATCCAAAACAAACAAACTGTAACTGTAACGATTGTGTGTATACCGTATCTGTACATTAAAGCGTATTAAATTTATACATCTAATATTTGTTATTCTAAATTAATGTATTGCTCCAATCTTAGAAGTTAGATTTAAACTTTCACATTATGAAAAATTGTCGTAGTGTTGTTTAGATTTTTTAAATATTTCATCCATACGAAACATATTTGGAATTGATGGATTTAATTTAATTGGACCTCAAAGTACGGTCACCTGACACGTAGTTAACTATTCAATTACATCCAATTACAAGAACGTATTGCGATATAATTTGCAAACACTATCAGAAAGATTTTAAATTACACGCGGAATGAATACTTTCTTTCAGTTAACACACCAGTTTACCAACGGTGGCTGATATGTTATCTAAATGATTAAAGATATTTACATCATGTGGTACAATACAAATTTCCTCTTGTCAGTACAACAAAGCACTTTCATTAATTGACATTTATCTATAAATTTAGACTTTATCATTTACTGGCAATA
>NC_134826.1:12656856-12766961 GCF_004210375.1 Tachypleus tridentatus | reverse complement strand
AGTATACTTTAATTAATGTTTTAAAGGAAAACCGACTAGTCTCAAAGTATGCTTTACTTAATGTTCTAAAGAAAACTGACTAGTCTCAAAGTATACTTTACTTAATGTTTTAAAGAAAACTGACTAGTCTCAAAGTATACTTTACTTAATGTTGTAAAGAAAACTGACTAGTCTCAAAGTATGCTTTAATTTAATGTTGTAAAGAAAACTGACTAGTCTCAAAGTATGCTTTACTTAATGTTGTAAAGAAAACTGACTAGTCTCAAAGTATGCTTTACTTAATGTTGTAAAGAAAACTGACTAGTCTCAAAGTATACTTTACTAGTTAATGTTTGTAAAGAAAACTGACTAGTCTCAAAGTATACTTTAATTAATGTTTTAAAGAAAACTGACTAGTCTCAAAGTATACTTTAATTAATGTTTTAAAGAAAACCGACTAGTCTCAAAGTATACTTTACTTAATGTTTAAAGAAAACTGACTAGTCTCAAAGTATGCTTTACTTAATGTTGTAAAGAAAACTGACTAGTCTCAAAGTATACTTTAATTAATGTTTTAAAGAAAACTGACTAGTCTCAAAGTATACTTTAATTAATGTTTTAAAGGAAACCGACTAGTCTCAAAGTATACTTTAATTAATGTTTTAAAGAAAACTGACTAGTCTCAAAGTATACTTTAATTAATGTTTTAAAGAAAACTGACTAGTCTCAAAGTATACTTTAATTAATGTTTTAAAGAAAACCGACTAGTCTCAAAGTATGCTTTAATTAATGTTGTAAAGAAAACTGACTAGTCTCAAAGTATACTTTACTTAATGTTTAAAGAAAATGACTAGTCTCAAAGTCTCAAAGTATGCTTTACTTAATGTTGTAAAGAAAACTGACTAGTCTCAAAGTATACTTTACTTAATGTTTTAAAGAAAACTGACTAGTCTCAAAGTATACTTTAATTAATGTTTTAAAGAAAACTGACTAGTCTCAAAGTATACTTTAATTAATGTTGTAAAGAAAACTGACTAGTCTCAAAGTATACTTTACTTAATGTTGTAAAGAAAACTGACTAGTCTCAAAGTATACTTTACTTAATGTTGTAAAGAAAACTGACTAGTCTCAAAGTATGCTTTACTTAATGTTGTAAAGAAAACTGACTAGTCTCAAAGTATGCTTTACTTAATGTTCTAAAGAAAACTGACTAGTCTCAAAGTATACTTTACTTAATGTTGTAAAGAAAACTGACTAGTCTCAAAGTATACTTTACTTAATGTTGTAAAGAAAACTGACTAGTCTCAAAGTATACTTTACTTAATGTTCTAAAGAAAACTGACTAGTCTCAAAGTATACTTTACTTAATGTTGTAAAGAAAACTGACTAGTCTCAAAGTATACTTTACTTAATGTTGTAAAGAAAAAAGAAAACTTACTAGTCTCAAAGTATACTTTACTTAATGTTTTAAAGAAAACTGACTAGTCTCAAAGTATGCTTTACTTAATGTTGTAAAGAAAACTGACTAGTCTCAAAGTATACTTTACTTAATGTTGTAAAGAAAACTGACTAGTCTCAAAGTATACTTTAATTAATGTTTTAAAGAAAACCGACTAGTCTCAAAGTATACTTTAATTAATGTTTTAAAGAAAACTGACTAGTCTCAAAGTATACTTTACTTAATGTTTTAAAGAAAACTGACTAGTCTCAAAGTATACTTTAATTAATGTTTTAAAGGAAACTGACTAGTCTCAAAGTATACTTTAATTAATGTTGTAAAGAAAACTGACTAGTCTCAAAGTATGCTTTACTTAATGTTGTAAAGAAAACTGACTAGTCTCAAAGTATACTTTACTTAATGTTGTAAAGAAAACTGACTAGTCTCAAAGTATGCTTTACTTAATGTTGTAAAGAAAACTGACTAGTCTCAAAGTATACTTTACTTAATGTTGTAAAGAAAACTGACTAGTCTCAAAGTATACTTTACTTAATGTTGTAAAGAAAACTGACTAGTCTCAAAGTATACTTTAATTAATGTTGTAAAGAAAACTGACTAGTCTCAAAGTATACTTTAATTAATGTTTTAAAGAAAACTGACTAGTCTCAAAGTATACTTTAATTAATGTTGTAAAGAAAACTGACTAGTCTCAAAGTATACTTTAATTAATGTTTTAAAAGAAAACCGACTAGTCTCAAAGTATACTTTACTTAATGTTGTAAAGAAAACTGACTAGTCTCAAAGTATACTTTAATTAATGTTTTAAAAGAAAACTGACTAGTCTCAAAGTATACTTTACTAGTCTCAAAGTATACTTTACTTAATGTTTTAAAGAAAACTGACTAGTCTCAAAGTATACTTTAATTAATGTTTTAAAGAAAACTGACTAGTCTCAAAGTATACTTTAATTAATGTTTAAAGAAAACTGACTAGTCTCAAAGTATACTTTAATTAATGTTGTAAAGAAAACTGACTAGTCTCAAAGTATACTTTACTTAATGTTGTAAAGAAAACTGACTAGTCTCAAAGTATACTTTACTTAATGTTTTAAAGAAAACTGACTAGTCTCAAAGTATACTTTACTTAATGTTGTAAAGAAAACTGACTAGTCTCAAAGTATACTTTACTTAATGTTGTAAAGAAAACCGACTAGTCTCAAAGTATGCTTTACTTAATGTTGTAAAGAAAACTGACTAGTCTCAAAGTATACTTTACTTAATGTTGTAAAGAAAACTGACTAGTCTCAAAGTATACTTTACTTAATGTTGTAAAGAAAACTGACTAGTCTCAAAGTATACTTTAATTAATGTTTTAAAGAAAACTGACTAGTCTCAAAGTATACTTTAATTAATGTTTTAAAGAAAACCGACTAGTCTCAAAGTATACTTTAATTAATGTTTTAAAGAAAACCGACTAGTCTCAAAGTATACTTTACTTAATGTTGTAAAGAAAACTGACTAGTCTCAAAGTATGCTTTACTTAATGTTTTAAAGAAAACTGACTAGTCTCAAAGTATACTTTACTTAATGTTGTAAAGAAAACTGACTAGTCTCAAAGTATGCTTTACTTAATGTTGTAAAGAAAACTGACTAGTCTCAAAGTATGCTTTACTTAATGTTTTAAAGAAAACTGACTAGTCTCAAAGTATACTTTAATTAATGTTTTAAAGGAAACTGACTAGTCTCAAAGTATACTTTAATTAATGTTTTAAAGGAAACCGACTAGTCTCAAAGTATACTTTAATTAATGTTTTAAAGGAAACCGACTAGTCTCAAAGTATACTTTAATTAATGTTTTAAAGAAAACTGACTAGTCTCAAAGTATACTTTAATTGTGTTGTAAAGAAAACTGACTAGTCTCAAAGTATACTTTACTTAATGTTGTAAAGAAAACTGACTAGTCTCAAAGTATACTTTACTTAATGTTGTAAAGAAAACTGACTAGTCTCAAAGTATGCTTTACTTAATGTTGTAAAGAAAACTGACTAGTCTCAAAGTATGCTTTACTTAATGTTGTAAAGAAAACTGACTAGTCTCAAAGTATGCTTTACTTAATGTTGTAAAGAAAACTGACTAGTCTCAAAGTATACTTTACTTAATGTTGTAAAGAAAACTGACTAGTCTCAAAGTATACTTTACTTAATGTTTTAAAGAAAACTGACTAGTCTCAAAGTATGCTTTACTTAATGTTGTAAAGAAAACTGACTAGTCTCAAAGTATGCTTTACTTAATGTTGTAAAGAAAACTGACTAGTCTCAAAGTATACTTTACTTAATGTTGTAAAGAAAACTGACTAGTCTCAAAGTATACTTTACTTAATGTTGTAAAGAAAACCGACTAGTCTCAAAGTATGCTTTACTTAATGTTGTAAAGAAAACTGACTAGTCTCAAAGTATGCTTTAATTAATGTTGTAAAGAAAACTGACTAGTCTCAAAGTATACTTTACTTAATGTTGTAAAGAAAACTGACTAGTCTCAAAGTATACTTTACTTAATGTTGTAAAGAAAACTGACTAGTCTCAAAGTATACTTTACTTAATGTTGTAAAGAAAACTGACTAGTCTCAAAGTATACTTTACTTAATGTTGTAAAGAAAACTGACTAGTCTCAAAGTATACTTTACTTAATGTTGTAAAGAAAACTGACTAGTCTCAAAGTATGCTTTACTTAATGTTGTAAAGAAAACTGACTAGTCTCAAAGTATACTTTAATTAATGTTTTAAAGAAAACTGACTAGTCTCAAAGTATACTTTACTTAATGTTTTAAAGAAAACCGACTAGTCTCAAAGTATACTTTAATTAATGTTTTAAAGAAAACCGACTAGTCTCAAAGTATACTTTAATTAATGTTTTAAAGAAAACCGACTAGTCTCAAAGTATACTTTAATTAATGTTTTAAAGAAAACTGACTAGTCTCAAAGTATACTTTAATTAATGTTTTAAAGAAAACTGACTAGTCTCAAAGTATACTTTACTTAATGTTTTAAAGAAAACTGACTAGTCTCAAAGTATACTTTACTTAATGTTGTAAAGAAAACTGACTAGTCTCAAAGTATGCTTTACTAGTTAATGTTGTACTTAAGTAAAAAACTGACTAGTCTCAAAGTATGCTTTACTTAATGTTGTAAAGAAAACTGACTAGTCTCAAAGTATACTTTAATTAATGTTTTAAAGAAAACCGACTAGTCTCATTAAGTATACTTTACTTAATGTTTTAAAGAAAACTGACTAGTCTCAAAGTATACTTTACTTAATGTTGTAAAGAAAACTGACTAGTCTCAAAGTATACTTTACTTAATGTTTTAAAGAAAACTGACTAGTCTCAAAGTATACTTTACTTAATGTTGTAAAGAAAACTGACTAGTCTCAAAGTATACTTTACTTAATGTTGTAAAGAAAACTGACTAGTCTCAAAGTATGCTTTACTTAATGTTTTAAAGAAAACTGACTAGTCTCAAAGTATACTTTACTTAATGTTGTAAAGAAAACTGACTAGTCTCAAAGTATACTTTACTTAATGTTGTAAAGAAAACTGACTAGTCTCAAAGTATACTTTAATTAATGTTTTAAAGAAAACCTGACTAGTCTCAAAGTATACTTTAATTAATGTTTTAAAGAAAACCGACTAGTCTCAAAGTATACTTTAATTAATGTTTTAAAGAAAACTGACTAGTCTCAAAGTATACTTTAATTAATGTTTTAAAGAAAACTGACTAGTCTCAAAGTATACTTTACTTAATGTTTTAAAGAAAACTGACTAGTCTCAAAGTATACTTTACTTAATGTTTTAAAGAAAACTGACTAGTCTCAAAGTATGCTTTACTTAATGTTGTAAAGAAAACTGACTAGTCTCAAAGTATACTTTACTTAATGTTTTAAAGAAAACTGACTAGTCTCAAAGTATACTTTACTTAATGTTGTAAAGAAAACTGACTAGTCTCAAAGTATACTTTAATTAATGTTTTAAAGAAAACTGACTAGTCTCAAAGTATACTTTAATTAATGTTTTAAAGAAACTGACTAGTCTCAAAGTATACTTTAATTAATGTTTTAAAGGAAACCGACTAGTCTCAAAGTATACTTTAATTAATGTCAAAGTATACTTTAAAGTTTTAAAAAACCGACTAGTCTCAAAGTATGCTTTACTTAATGTTTTAAAGAAAACTGACTAGTCTCAAAGTATACTTTAATTAATGTTGTAAAGAAAACTGACTAGTCTCAAAGTATGCTTTACTTAATGTTGTAAAGAAAACTGACTAGTCTCAAAGTATACTTTACTTAATGTTGTAAAGAAAACTGACTAGTCTCAAAGTATACTTTACTTAATGTTGTAAAGAAAACTGACTAGTCTCAAAGTATGCTTTACTTAATGTTGTAAAGAAAACTGACTAGTCTCAAAGTATGCTTTACTTAATGTTGTAAAGAAAACTGACTAGTCTCAAAGTATACTTTACTTAATGTTGTAAAGAAAACTGACTAGTCTCAAAGTATGCTTTACTTAATGTTGTAAAGAAAACTGACTAGTCTCAAAGTATACTTTAATTAATGTTTTAAAGAAAACTGACTAGTCTCAAAGTATACTTTAATTAATGTTTTAAAGAAAACCGACTAGTCTCAAAGTATACTTTAATTAATGTTTTAAAGAAAACTGACTAGTCTCAAAGTATGCTTTACTTAATGTTGTAAAGAAAACTGACTAGTCTCAAAGTATACTTTAATTAATGTTTTAAAGAAAACTGACTAGTCTCAAAGTATACTTTAATTAATGTTTTAAAGAAAACTGACTAGTCTCAAAGTATACTTTAATTAATGTTTTAAAGAAAAACTAGTCTCAAAGTATACTTTAATTAATGTTTTAAAGGAAACCGACTAGTCTCAAAGTATACTTTAATTAATGTTTTAAAGAAAACTGACTAGTCTCAAAGTATACTTTAATTAATGTTTTAAAGAAAACTGACTAGTCTCAAAGTATACTTTAATTAATGTTGTAAAGAAAACTGACTAGTCTCAAAGTATACTTTAATTAATGTTGTAAAGAAAACTGACTAGTCTCAAAGTATACTTTACTTAATGTTTTAAAGAAAACTGACTAGTCTCAAAGTATGCTTTACTTAATGTTGTAAAGAAAACTGACTAGTCTCAAAGTATGCTTTACTTAATGTTGTAAAGAAAACTGACTAGTCTCAAAGTATACTTTACTTAATGTTGTAAAGAAAACTGACTAGTCTCAAAGTATACTTTACTTAATGTTGTAAAGAAAACCGACTAGTCTCAAAGTATACTTTACTTAATGTTGTAAAGAAAACTGACTAGTCTCAAAGTATACTTTACTTAATGTTTTAAAGAAAACTGACTAGTCTCAAAGTATACTTTACTTAATGTTGTAAAGAAAACTGACTAGTCTCAAAGTATACTTTACTTAATGTTGTAAAGAAAACTGACTAGTCTCAAAGTATACTTTACTTAATGTTTTAAAGAAAACTGACTAGTCTCAAAGTATACTTTACTTAATGTTGTAAAGAAAACTGACTAGTCTCAAAGTATACTTTACTTAATGTTGTAAAGAAAACTGACTAGTCTCAAAGTATACTTAATGTTGTAAAGAAAACTGACTAGTCTCAAAGTATACTTTACTTAATGTTGTAAAGAAAACTGACTAGTCTCAAAGTATACTTTACTTAATGTTGTAAAGAAAACTGACTAGTCTCAAAGTATACTTTACTTAATGTTTTAAAGAAAACTGACTAGTCTCAAAGTATACTTTAATTAATGTTTTAAAGAAAACTGACTAGTCTCAAAGTATACTTTAATTAATGTTTTAAAGAAAACTGACTAGTCTCAAAGTATACTTTAATTAATGTTTTAAAGAAAACTGACTAGTCTCAAAGTATACTTTAATTAATGTTTTAAAGAAAACCGACTAGTCTCAAAGTATACTTTAATTAATGTTTTAAAGAAAACTGACTAGTCTCAAAGTATACTTTACTTAATGTTGTAAAGAAAACTGACTAGTCTCAAAGTATACTTTACTTAATGTTGTAAAGAAAACTGACTAGTCTCAAAGTATACTTTACTTAATGTTCTAAAGAAAACTGACTAGTCTCAAAGTATACTTTACTTAATGTTTGTAAAGAAAACTGACTAGTCTCAAAGTATACTTTACTTAATGTTGTAAAGAAAACTGACTAGTCTCAAAGTATACTTTACTTAATGTTGTAAAGAAAACTGACTAGTCTCAAAGTATGCTTTAATTAATGTTTTAAAGAAAACTGACTAGTCTCAAAGTATACTTTAATTAATGTTTTAAAGAAAACTGACTAGTCTCAAAGTATACTTTAATTAATGTTTTAAAGAAAACTGACTAGTCTCAAAGTATACTTTAATTAATGTTTTAAAGAAAACTGACTAGTCTCAAAGTATACTTTAATTAATGTTTTAAAGAAAACCGACTAGTCTCAAAGTATACTTTAATTAATGTTTTAAAGAAAACTGACTAGTCTCAAAGTATACTTTAATTAATGTTTTAAACTGACTAGTCTCAAAGTAACTTTAATTAATGTTGTAAAGAAAACTGACTAGTCTCAAAGTATGCTTTACTTAATGTTGTAAAGAAAACTGACTAGTCTCAAAGTATACTTTACTTAATGTTGTAAAGAAAACTGACTAGTCTCAAAGTATACTTTACTTAATGTTGTAAAGAAAACTGACTAGTCTCAAAGTATACTTTACTTAATGTTGTAAAGAAAACTGACTAGTCTCAAAGTATACTTTACTTAATGTTGTAAAGAAAACTGACTAGTCTCAAAGTATACTTTACTTAATGTTGTAAAGAAAACTGACTAGTCTCAAAGTATACTTTACTTAATGTTGTAAAGAAAACTGACTAGTCTCAAAGTATACTTTAATTAATGTTGTAAAGAAAACTGACTAGTCTCAAAGTATACTTTACTTAATGTTCTAAAGAAAACTGACTAGTCTCAAAGTATACTTTAATTAATGTTTTAAAGGAAACCGACTAGTCTCAAAGTATACTTTAATTAATGTTTTAAAGGAAACCGACTAGTCTCAAAGTATACTTTAATTAATGTTTTAAAGGAAACCGACTAGTCTCAAAGTATGCTTTACTTAATGTTGTAAAGAAAACTGACTAGTCTCAGTATACTTTAATTAATGTTTTAAAGGAAACTGACTAGTCTCAAAGTATACTTTAATTAATGTTTTAAAGGAAACCGACTAGTCTCAAAGTATACTTTAATTAATGTTTTAAAGGAAACCGACTAGTCTCAAAGTATACTTTAATTAATGTTTTAAAGGAAACCGACTAGTCTCAAAGTATACTTTAATTAATGTTTTAAAGAAAACTGACTAGTCTCAAAGTATACTTTAATTAATGTTGTAAAGAAAACTGACTAGTCTCAAAGTATGCTTTACTTAATGTTGTAAAGAAAACTGACTAGTCTCAAAGTATACTTTACTTAATGTTGTAAAGAAAACTGACTAGTCTCAAAGTATGCTTTACTTAATGTTGTAAAGAAAACTGACTAGTCTCAAAGTATGCTTTACTTAATGTTGTAAAGAAAACTGACTAGTCTCAAAGTATACTTTACTTAATGTTGTAAAGAAAACCGACTAGTCTCAAAGTATACTTTACTTAATGTTGTAAAGAAACCGACTAGTCTCAAAGTATGCTTTACTTAATGTTGTAAAGAAAACTGACTAGTCTCAAAGTATACTTTAATTAATGTTTTAAAGAAAACCGACTAGTTTCAAAGTATACTTTACTTAATGTTCTAAAGAAAACTGACTAGTCTCAAAGTATACTTTACTTAATGTTGTAAAGAAAACTGACTAGTTTCAAAGTATACTTTACTTAATGTTCTAAAGAAAACTGACTAGTCTCAAAGTATACTTTACTTAATGTTGTAAAGAAAACTGACTAGTCTCAAAGTATACTTTACTTAATGTTGTAAAGAAAACTGACTAGTCTCAAAGTATGCTTTATTTAATGTTCTAAAGGAAACTGACTAGTCTCAAAGTATACTTTACTTAATGTTGCAAAGAAAACTGTCTTGTTTCAAAGTATACTTTACTTAATGTTGTAAAGAAAACTGACTAGTCTCAAAGTATGCTTTACTTAATGTTTTAAAGAAAACTGACTAGTCTCAAAGTATACTTTAATTAATGTTTTAAAGGAAACCGACTATTCTCAAAGTATACTTTAATTAATGTTTTAAAGAAAACCGACTAGTCTCAAAGTATACTTTAATTAATGTTTTAAAGGAAACCGACTAGTCTCAAAGTATACTTTAATTAATGTTTTAAAGGAAACTGACTAGTCTCAAAGTATACTTTAATTAATGTTTTAAAGAAAACTGACTAGTCTCAAAGTATACTTTACTTAATGTTGTAAAGAAAACTGACTAGTCTCAAAGTATACTTTACTTAATGTTGTAAAGAAAACTGACTAGTCTCAAAGTATACTTTACTTAATGTTTTAAAGAAAACTGACTAGTCTCAAAGTATGCTTTACTTAATGTTGTAAAGAAAACTGACTAGTCTCAAAGTATACTTTACTTAATGTTGTAAAGAAAACTGACTAGTCTCAAAGTATACTTTACTTAATGTTGTAAAGAAAACTGACTAGTCTCAAAGTATACTTTACTTAATGTTTTAAAGAAAACTGACTAGTCTCAAAGTATGCTTTACTTAATGTTGTAAAGAAAACTGACTAGTCTCAAAGTATACTTTAATTAATGTTTTAAAGAAAACTGACTAGTCTCAAAGTATACTTTAATTAATGTTTTAAAGAAAACTGACTAGTCTCAAAGTATACTTTAATTAATGTTTTAAAGGAAACCGACTAGTCTCAAAGTATACTTTAATTAATGTTTTAAAGAAAACCGACTAGTCTCAAAGTATACTTTACTTAATGTTTTAAAGAAAACTGACTAGTCTCAAAGTATACTTTAATTAATGTTTTAAAGAAAACTGACTAGTCTCAAAGTATACTTTAATTAATGTTTTAAAGGAAACCGACTAGTCTCAAAGTATACTTTAATTAATGTTTTAAAGGAAACCGACTAGTCTCAAAGTATACTTTAATTAATGTTTTAAAGGAAACCGACTAGTCTCAAAGTATACTTTAATTAATGTTTTAAAGGAAACCGACTAGTCTCAAAGTATACTTTAATTAATGTTTTAAAGGAAACTGACTAGTCTCAAAGTATACTTTAATTAATGTTTTAAAGAAAACTGACTAGTCTCAAAGTATGCTTTACTTAATGTTGTAAAGAAAACTGACTAGTCTCAAAGTATACTTTACTTAATGTTGTAAAGAAAACTGACTAGTCTCAAAGTATACTTTACTTAATGTTGTAAAGAAAACTGACTAGTCTCAAAGTATACTTTACTTAATGTTGTAAAGAAAACTGACTAGTCTCAAAGTATACTTTACTTAATGTTGTAAAGAAAACTGACTAGTCTCAAAGTATACTTTACTTAATGTTGTAAAGAAAACTGACTAGTCTCAAAGTATACTTTACTTAATGTTGTAAAGAAAACTGACTAGTCTCAAAGTATACTTTAATTAATGTTGTAAAGAAAACTGACTAGTCTCAAAGTATGCTTTACTTAATGTTCTAAAGAAAACTGACTAGTCTCAAAGTATACTTTAATTAATGTTTTAAAGGAAACCGACTAGTCTCAAAGTATACTTTAATTAATGTTTTAAAGAAAACCGACTAGTCTCAAAGTATACTTTAATTAATGTTTTAAAGAAAACCGACTAGTCTCAAAGTATGCTTTACTTAATGTTGTAAAGAAAACTGACTAGTCTCAAAGTATACTTTAATTAATGTTTTAAAGAAAACTGACTAGTCTCAAAGTATACTTTAATTAATGTTTTAAAGGAAACCGACTAGTCTCAAAGTATACTTTAATTAATGTTTTAAAGGAAACCGACTAGTCTCAAAGTATACTTTAATTAATGTTTTAAAGGAAACCGACTAGTCTCAAAGTATACTTTAATTAATGTTTTAAAGGAAACTGACTAGTCTCAAAGTATACTTTAATTAATGTTGTAAAGAAAACTGACTAGTCTCAAAGTATGCTTTACTTAATGTTGTAAAGAAAACTGTCTAGTTTCAAAGTATACTTTACTTAATGGTGTAAAGAAAACTGACTAGTCTCAAAGTATGCTTTACTTAATGTTGTAAAGAAAACTGACTAGTCTCAAAGTATGCTTTATTTAATGTTGTAAAGAAAACTGACTAGTCTCAAAGTATACTTTACTTAATGTTGTAAAGAAAACCGACTAGTCTCAAAGTATGCTTCACTTAATGTTGTAAAGAAAACCGACTAGTCTCAAAGTATACTTTACTTAATGTTGTAAAGAAAACTGACTAGTCTCAAAGTATACTTTAATTAATGTTTTAAAGAAAACTGACTAGTCTCAAAGTATACTTTACTTAATGTTCTAAAGAAAACTGACTAGTCTCAAAGTATACTTTACTTAATGTTGTAAAGAAAACTGACTAGTTTCAAAGTATACTTTACTTAATGTTCTAAAGAAAACTGACTAGTCTCAAAGTATACTTTACTTAATGTTGTAAAGAAAACTGACTAGTCTCAAAGTATGCTTTACTTAATGTTGTAAAGAAAACTGACTAGTCTCAAAGTATGCTTTATTTAATGTTCTAAAGGAAACTGACTAGTCTCAAAGTATACTTTAATTAATGTTGTAAAGAAAACTGACTAGTCTCAAAGTATACTTTACTTAATGTTCTAAAGAAAACTGACTAGTCTCAAAGTATACTTTAATTAATGTTTTAAAGGAAACCGACTAGTCTCAAAGTATACTTTTTAATGTTTTAAAGAAAACTGACTAGTCTCAAAGTATACTTTAATTAATGTTTTAAAGAAAACCGACTAGTCTCAAAGTATACTTTACTTAATGTTGTAAAGAAAACTGACTAGTCTCAAAGTATACTTTACTTAATGTTTTAAAGAAAACTGACTAGTCTCAAAGTATACTTTACTTAATGTTGTAAAGAAAACTGACTAGTCTCAAAGTATACTTTACTTAATGTTGTAAAGAAAACTGACTAGTCTCAAAGTATACTTTACTTAATGTTTTAAAGAAAACTGACTAGTCTCAAAGTATACTTTAATTAATGTTTTAAAGGAAACCGACTAGTCTCAAAGTATACTTTAATTAATGTTTTAAAGGAAACCGACTAGTCTCAAAGTATACTTTAATTAATGTTTTAAAGGAAACCGACTAGTCTCAAAGTATACTTTAATTAATGTTTTAAAGGAAACTGACTAGTCTCAAAGTATACTTTAATTAATGTTGTAAAGAAAACTGACTAGTCTCAAAGTATGCTTTACTTAATGTTGTAAAGAAAACTGACTAGTCTCAAAGTATACTTTACTTAATGTTCTAAAGAAAACTGTCTAGTCTCAAAGTATACTTTACTTAATGTTCTAAAGAAACTGACTAGTCTCAAAGTATGCTTTACTTAATGTTGTAAAGAAAACAGACTAGTCTCAAAGTATGCTTCACTTAATGTTGTAAAGAAAACTGACTAGTCTCAAAGTATACTTTACTTAATGTTGTAAAGAAAACTGTCTAGTCTCAAAGTATGCTTTATTTAATGTTCTAAAGAAAACTGACTAGTCTCAAAGTATGCTTTACTTAATGTTGTAAAGAAAACTGACTAGTCTCATAGTATACTTTAATTAATGTTTTAAAGGAAACTGACTAGTCTCAAAGTATACTTTAATTAATGTTTTAAAGAAAACTGACTAGTCTCAAAGTATACTTTAATTAATGTTTTAAAGAAAACCGACTAGTCTCAAAGTATACTTTAATTAATGTTTTAAAGAAAACCGACTAGTCTCAAAGTATACTTTACTTAATGTTTTAAAGGAAACTGACTAGTCTCAAAGTATACTTTAATTAATGTTGTAAAGAAAACTGACTAGTCTCAAAGTATACTTTAATTAATGTTTTAAAGAAAACTGACTAGTCTCAAAGTATACTTTAATTAATGTTTTAAAGGAAACCGACTAGTCTCAAAGTATACTTTAATTAATGTTTTAAAGGAAACCGACTAGTCTCAAAGTATACTTTAATTAATGTTTTAAAGGAAACCGACTAGTCTCAAAGTATACTTTAATTAATGTTTTAAAGGAAACCGACTAGTCTCAAAGTATACTTTAATTAATGTTTTAAAGAAAACCGACTAGTCTCAAAGTATGCTTTACTTAATGTTGTAAAGAAAACTGACTAGTCTCAAAGTATACTTTAATTAATGTTTTAAAGGAAACCGACTAGTCTCAAAGTATACTTTAATTAATGTTTTAAAGAAAACCGACTAGTCTCAAAGTATACTTTAATTAATGTTTTAAAGGAAACTGACTAGTCTCAAAGTATACTTTAATTAATGTTGTAAAGAAAACTGACTAGTCTCAAAGTATACTTTACTTAATGTTGTAAAGAAAACTGACTAGTCTCAAAGTATACTTTACTTAATGTTTTAAAGAAAACTGACTAGTCTCAAAGTATGCTTTACTTAATGTTGTAAAGAAAACTGACTAGTCTCAAAGTATACTTTACTTAATGTTGTAAAGAAAACTGACTAGTCTCAAAGTATACTTTACTTAATGTTGTAAAGAAAACTGACTAGTCTCAAAGTATGCTTTACTTAATGTTGTAAAGAAAACTGACTAGTCTCAAAGTATGCTTTACTTAATGTTGTAAAGAAAACTGACTAGTCTCAAAGTATACTTTAATTAATGTTTTAAAGAAAACTGACTAGTCTCAAAGTATACTTTACTTAATGTTGTAAAGAAAACTGACTAGTCTCAAAGTATACTTTAATTAATGTTGTAAAGAAAACTGACTAGTCTCAAAGTATACTTTAATTAATGTTTTAAAGGAAACTGACTAGTCTCAAAGTATACTTTAATTAATGTTTTAAAGAAAACCGACTAGTCTCAAAGTATACTTTAATTAATGTTTTAAAGGAAACCGACTAGTCTCAAAGTATACTTTAATTAATGTTTTAAAGAAAACTGACTAGTCTCAAAGTATGCTTTAATTAATGTTTTAAAGAAAACTGACTAGTCTCAAAGTATACTTTAATTAATGTTTTAAAGAAAACTGACTAGTCTCAAAGTATACTTTACTTAATGTTGTAAAGAAAACTGACTAGTCTCAAAGTATACTTTAATTAATGTTTTAAAGGAAACCGACTAGTCTCAAAGTATACTTTAATTAATGTTTTAAAGGAAACCGACTAGTCTCAAAGTATACTTTAATTAATGTTTTAAAGAAACCGACTAGTCTCAAAGTATACTTTAATTAATGTTTTAAAGGAAACTGACTAGTCTCAAAGTATACTTTAATTAATGTTGTAAAGAAAACTGACTAGTCTCAAAGTATGCTTTACTTAATGTTGTAAAGAAAACTGTCTAGTTTCAAAGTATACTTTACTTAATGTTTTAAAGAAAACTGACTAGTCTCAAAGTATGCTTTACTTAATGTTGTAAAGAAAACTGACTAGTCTCAAAGTATGCTTTACTTAATGTTGTAAAGAAAACTGACTAGTCTCAAAGTATACTTTACTTAATGTTGTAAAGAAAACTGACTAGTCTCAAAGTATGCTTTACTTAATGTTGTAAAGAAAACTGACTAGTCTCAAAGTATGCTTTACTTAATGTTGTAAAGAAAACTGACTAGTCTCAAAGTATACTTTAATTAATGTTTTAAAGAAAACTGACTAGTCTCAAAGTATACTTTACTTAATGTTGTAAAGAAAACTGACTAGTCTCAAAGTATGCTTTATTTAATGTTCTAAAGAAAACTGACTAGTCTCAAAGTATACTTTAATTAATGTTGTAAAGAAAACTGACTAGTCTCAAAGTATGCTTTACTTAATGTTGTAAAGAAAACTGACTAGTCTCAAAGTATACTTTAATTAATGTTTTAAAGGAAACTGACTAGTCTCAAAGTATACTTTAATTAATGTTTTAAAGAAAACCGACTAGTCTCAAAGTATACTTTAATTAATGTTTTAAAGAAAACCGACTAGTCTCAAAGTATACTTTAATTAATGTTTTAAAGGAAACCGACTAGTCTCAAAGTATACTTTAATTAATGTTTTAAAGGAAACCGACTAGTCTCAAAGTATACTTTACTTAATGTTCTAAAGGAAACTGACTAGTCTCAAAGTATACTTTAACTAATGTTGTAAAGAAAACTGACTAGTCTCAAAGTATGCTTTACTTAATGTTGTAAAGAAAACTGACTAGTCTCAAAGTATGCTTTACTTAATGTTGTAAAGAAAACTGACTAGTCTCAAAGTATGCTTTACTTAATGTTGTAAAGAAAACTGACTAGTCTCAAAGTATACTTTACTTAATGTTGTAAAGAAAACCGACTAGTCTCAAAGTATACTTTACTTAATGTTGTAAAGAAAACCGACTAGTCTCAAAGTATGCTTTACTTAATGTTGTAAAGAAAACTGACTAGTCTCAAAGGATACTTTAATTAATGTTTTAAAGGAAACCGACTAGTCTTAAAGTATACTTTACTTAATGTTCTAAAGAAAACTGACTAGTCTCAAAGTATACTTTACTTAATGTTGTAAAGAAAACTGACTAGTCTCAAAGTATACTTTACTTAATGTTCTAAAGAAAACTGACTAGTCTCAAAGTATACTTTACTTAATGTTGTAAAGAAAACTGACTAGTCTCAAAGTATGCTTTACTTAATGTTGTAAAGAAAACTGACTAGTCTCAAAGTATGCTTTACTTAATGTTCTAAAGAAAACTGACTAGTCTCAAAGTATACTTTAATTAATGTTGTAAAGAAAACTGACTAGTCTCAAAGTATGCTTTACTTAATGTTCTAAAGAAAACTGACTAGTCTCAAAGTATACTTTAATTAATGTTTTAAAGGAAACCGACTATTCTCAAAGTATACTTTAATAATTTTAAAGAAAACCGACTAGTCTCAAAGTATACTTTAATTAATGTTTTAAAGAAAACCGACTAGTCTCAAAGTATACTTTACTTAATGTTGTAAAGAAAACTGACTAGTCTCAAAGTATGCTTTACTTAATGTTTTAAAGAAAACTGACTAGTCTCAAAGTATGCTTTACTTAATGTTGTAAAGAAAACTGACTAGTTTCAAAGTATACTTTACTTAATGTTGTAAAGAAAACTGACTAGTCTCAAAGTATGCTTTACTTAATGTTTTAAAGAAAACTGACTAGTCTCAGTATACTTTAATTAATGTTTTAAAGGAAACCGACTAGTCTCAAAGTATACTTTAATTAATGTTTTAAAGGAAACCGACTAGGCTCAAAGTATACTTTAATTAATGTTTTAAAGGAAACCGACTAGTCTCAAAGTATACTTTAATTAATGTTTTAAAGGAAACTGACTAGTCTCAAAGTATACTTTAATTAATGTTGTAAAGAAAACTGACTAGTCTCAAAGTATGCTTTACTTAATGTTGTAAAGAAAACTGACTAGTCTCAAAGTATACTTTACTTAATGTTCTAAAGAAAACTGACTAGTCTCAAAGTATACTTTACTTAATGTTCTAAAGAAAACTGACTAGTCTCAAAGTATGCTTTACTTAATGTTGTAAAGAAAACAGACTAGTCTCAAAGTATGCTTCACTTAATGTTGTAAAGAAAACTGACTAGTCTCAAAGTATACTTAATGTTGTAAAGAAAACTGACTAGTCTCAAAGTATGCTTTATTTAATGTTCTAAAGAAAACTGACTAGTCTCAAAGTATGCTTTACTTAATGTTCTAAAGAAAACTGACTAGTCTCAAAGTATACTTTAATTAATGTTTTAAAGAAAACTGACTAGTCTCAAAGTATACTTTAATTAATGTTTTAAAGAAAACTGACTAGTCTCAAAGTATACTTTAATTAATGTTTTAAAGGAACCGACTAGTCTCAAAGTATACTTTAATTAATGTTTTAAAGGAAACCGACTAGTCTCAAAGTATACTTTACTTAATGTTCTGAAGGAAACTGACTAGTCTCAAAGTATAGTTTAACTAATGTTGTAAAGAAAACTGACTAGTCTCAAAGGATACTTTAATTAATGTTTTAAAGAAAACCGACTAGTCTCAAAGTATACTTTACTTAATGTTGTAAAGAAAACTGACTAGTCTCAAAGTATACTTTACTTAATGTTGTAAAGAAAACTGACTAGTCTCAAAGTATGCTTTATTTAATGTTCTAAAGAAAACTGACTAGTCTCAAAGTATACTTTAATTAATGTTGTAAAGAAAACTGACTAGTCTCAAAGTATACTTTACTTAATGTTTTAAAGAAAACTGACTAGTCTCAAAGTATACTTTAATTAATGTTTTAAAGGAAACCGACTAGTCTCAAAGTATACTTTAATTAATGTTTTAAAGAAAACCGACTAGTCTCAAAGTATACTTTAATTAATGTTTTAAAGGAAACCGACTAGTCTCAAAGTATACTTTAATTAATGTTGTAAAGAAAACTGACTAGTCTCAGTATACTTTAATTAATGTTTTAAAGGAAACCGACTAGTCTCAAAGTATACTTTAATTAATGTTTTAAAGGAAACCGACTAGTCTCAAAGTATACTTTAATTAATGTTTTAAAGGAAACCGACTAGTCTCAAAGTATACTTTAATTAATGTTTTAAAGGAAACTGACTAGTCTCAAAGTATACTTTAATTAATGTTGTAAAGAAAACTGACTAGTCTCAAAGTATGCTTTACTTAATGTTGTAAAGAAAACTGACTAGTCTCAAAGTATACTTTACTTAATGTTTTAAAGAAAACTGACTAGTCTCAAAGTATGCTTTACTTAATGTTGTAAAGAAAACTGACTAGTCTCAAAGTATGCTTTACTTAATGTTGTAAAGAAAACTGACTAGTCTCAAAGTATACTTTACTTAATGTTGTAAAGAAAACTGACTAGTCTCAAAGTATGCTTTACTTAATGTTGTAAAGAAAACCGACTAGTCTCAAAGTATGCTTTACTTAATGTTGTAAAGAAAACTGACTAGTCTCAAAGTATACTTTAATTAATGTTTTAAAGAAAACCGACTAGTCTCAAAGTATACTTTACTTAATGTTGTAAAGAAAACTGACTAGTCTCAAAGTATACTTTATTTAATGTTCTAAAGAAAACTGACTAGTCTCAAAGTATACTTTAATTAATGTTGTAAAGAAAACTGACTAGTCTCAAAGTATGCTTTACTTAATGTTGTAAAGAAAACTGACTAGTCTCAAAGTATACTTTAATTAATGTTTTAAAGGAAACCGACTAGTCTCAAAGTATACTTTAATTAATGTTTTAAAGAAAACCGACTAGTCTCAAAGTATACTTTAATTAATGTTTTAAAGAAAACCGACTAGTCTCAAAGTATACTTTAATTAATGTTTTAAAGGAAACCGACTAGTCTCAAAGTATACTTTAATTAATGTTTTAAAGGAAACCGACTAGTCTCAAAGTATACTTTACTTAATGTTCTAAAGGAAACTGACTAGTCTCAAAGTATACTTTAACTAATGTTGTAAAGAAAACTGACTAGTCTCAAAGTATGCTTTACTTAATGTTGTAAAGAAAACTGACTAGTCTCAAAGTATGCTTTACTTAATGTTGTAAAGAAAACTGACTAGTCTCAAAGTATGCTTCACTTAATGTTGTAAAGAAAACCGACTAGTCTCAAAGTATGCTTTACTTAATGTTGTAAAGAAAACCGACTAGTCTCAAAGTATGCTTCACTTAATGTTGTAAAGAAAACCGACTAGTCTCAAAGTATGCTTCACTTAATGTTGTAAAGAAAACTGACTAGTCTCAAAGTATCCTTTAATTAATGTTTTAAAGAAAACCGACTAGTTTCAAAGTATACTTTACTTAATGTTCTAAAGAAAACTGACTAGTCTCAAAGTATACTTTACTTAATGTTGTAAAGAAAACTGACTAGTTTCAAAGTATACTTTACTTAATGTTCTAAAGAAAACTGACTAGTCTCAAAGTATACTTTACTTAATGTTGTAAAGAAAACTGACTAGTCTCAAAGTATGCTTTACTTAATGTTGTAAAGAAAACTGACTAGTCTCAAAGTATGCTTTATTTAATGTTCTAAAGGAAACTGACTAGTCTCAAAGTATACTTTAATTAATGTTGTAAAGAAAACTGACTAGTCTCAAAGTATGCTTTACTTAATGTTCTAAAGAAAACTGACTAGTCTCAAAGTATACTTTAATTAATGTTTTAAAGGAAACCGACTATTCTCAAAGTATACTTTAATGTTTTAAAGAAAACCGACTAGTCTCAAAGTATACTTTAATTAATGTTTTAAAGAAAACCGACTAGTCTCAAAGTATACTTTACTTAATATTGTAAAGAAAACTGACTAGTTTCAAAGTATGCTTTACTTAATGTTTTAAAGAAAACTGAATAGTCTCAAAGTATGCTTTACTTAATGTTGTAAAGAAAACTGTCTTGTTTCAAAGTATACTTTACTTAATGTTGTAAAGAAAACTGACTAGTCTCAAAGTATGCTTTACTTAATGTTTTAAAGAAAACTGACTAGTCTCAGTATACTTTAATTAATGTTTTAAAGGAAACCGACTAGTCTCAAAGTATACTTTAATTAATGTTTTAAAGGAAACCGACTAGGCTCAAAGTATACTTTAATTAATGTTTTAAAGGAAACCGACTAGTCTCAAAGTATACTTTAATTAATGTTTTAAAGGAAACTGACTAGTCTCAAAGTATACTTTAATTAATGTTGTAAAGAAAACTGACTAGTCTCAAAGTATGCTTTACTTAATGTTGTAAAGAAAACTGTCTAGTCTCAAAGTATACTTTACTTAATGTTCTAAAGAAAACTGTCTAGTTTCAAAGTATACTTTACTTAATGTTCTAAAGAAACTGACTAGTCTCAAAGTATGCTTTACTTACTGTTGTAAAGAAAACAGACTAGTCTCAAAGTATGCTTCACTTAATGTTGTAAAGAAAACTGACTAGTCTCAAAGTATATACTTAATGTTGTAAAGAAAACTGACTAGTCTCAAAGTATGCTTTATTTAATGTTCTAAAGAAAACTGACTAGTCTCAAAGTATGCTTTACTTAATGTTCTAAAGAAAACTGACTAGTCTCAAAGTATACTTTAATTAATGTTTTAAAGGAAACCGACTAGTCTCAAAGTATACTTTAATTAATGTTTTAAAGAAAACCGACTAGTCTCAAAGTATACTTTAATTAATGTTTTAAAGGAAACCGACTAGTCTCAAAGTATACTTTAATTAATGTTTTAAAGGAAACCGACTAGTCTCAAAGTATACTTTACTTAATGTTCTGAAGGAAACTGACTAGTCTCAAAGTATAGTTTAACTAATGTTGTAAAGAAAACTGACTAGTCTCAAAGGATACTTTAATTAATGTTTTAAAGGAAACCGACTAGTCTTAAAGTATACTTTAATTAATGTTTTAAAGGAAACCGACTAGTCTCAAAGTATACTTTAATTAATGTTTTAAAGGAAACCGACTAGTCTCAAAGTATACTTTAATTAATGTTTTAAAGGAAACCGACTAGTCTCAAAGTATGCTTTAATTAATGTTTTAAAGGAAACCGACTAATCTCAAAGTATGCTTTAATTAATGTTTTAAAGGAAACCGACTGGTCTCAAAGTATGCTTTACTTAATGTTGTAAAGAAAACTGACTAGTCTCAGTATACTTTAATTAATGTTTTAAAGGAAACCGACTAGTCTCAAAGTATACTTTAATTAATGTTTTAAAGGAAACCGACTAGTCTCAAAGTATACTTTAATTAATGTTTTAAAGGAAACTGACTAGTCTCAAAGTATACTTTAATTAATGTTGTAAAGAAAACTGACTAGTCTCAAAGTATGCTTTACTTAATGTTGTAAAGAAAACTGTCTAGTTTCAAAGTATACTTTACTTAATGTTTTAAAGAAAACTGACTAGTCTCAAAGTATGCTTTACTTAATGTTGTAAAGAAAACTGACTAGTCTCAAAGTATGCTTCACTTAATGTTGTAAAGAAAACTGACTAGTCTCAAAGTATACTTTACTTAATGTTGTAAAGAAAACCGACTAGTCTCAAAGTATGCTTCACTTAATGTTGTAAAGAAAACCGACTAGTCTCAAAGTATGCTTCACTTAATGTTGTAAAGAAAACTGACTAGTCTCAAAGTATCCTTTAATTAATGTTTTAAAGAAAACCGACTAGTTTCAAAGTATACTTTACTTAATGTTGTAAAGAAAACTGACTAGTCTCAAAGTATAGTTTAACTAATGTTGTAAAGAAAACTGACTAGTCTCAAAGGATACTTTAATTAATGTTTTAAAGGAAACCGACTAGTCTTAAAGTATACTTTAATTAATGTTTTAAAGGAAACCGACTAGTCTCAAAGTATACTTTAATTAATGTTTTAAAGGAAACCGACTAGTCTCAAAGTATACTTTAATTAATGTTTTAAAGGAAACCGACTAGTCTCAAAGTATGCTTTAATTAATGTTTTAAAGGAAACCGACTAATCTCAAAGTATGCTTTAATTAATGTTTTAAAGGAAACCGACTGGTCTCAAAGTATGCTTTACTTAATGTTGTAAAGAAAACTGACTAGTCTCAAAGTATACTTTAATTAATGTTTTAAAGGAAACCGACTAGTCTCAAAGTATACTTTAATTAATGTTTTAAAGGAAACCGACTAGTCTCAAAGTATACTTTAATTAATGTTTTAAAGGAAACCGACTAGTCTCAAAGTATACTTTAATTAATGTTTTAAAGGAAACTGACTAGTCTCAAAGTATACTTTAAATAATGTTGTAAAGAAAACTGACTAGTCTCAAAGTATGCTTTACTTAATGTTGTAAAGAAAACTGTCTAGTTTCAAAGTATACTTTACTTAATGTTTTAAAGAAAACTGACTAGTCTCAAAGTATGCTTTACTTAATGTTGTAAAGAAAACTGACTAGTCTCAAAGTATGCTTCACTTAATGTTGTAAAGAAAACTGACTAGTCTCAAAGTATACTTTACTTAATGTTGTAAAGAAAACCGACTAGTCTCAAAGTATGCTTCACTTAATGTTGTAAAGAAAACCGACTAGTCTCAAAGTATGCTTCACTTAATGTTGTAAAGAAAACTGACTAGTCTCAAAGTATCCTTTAATTAATGTTTTAAAGAAAACCGACTAGTTTCAAAGTATACTTTACTTAATGTTGTAAAGAAAACTGACTAGTCTCAAAGTATGCTTTATTTAATGTTCTAAAGAAAACTGACTAGTCTCAAAGTATACTTTAATTAATGTTGTAAAGAAAACTGACTAGTCTCAAAGTATGCTTTACTTAATGTTCTAAAGAAAACTGACTAGTCTCAAAGTATACTTTAATTAATGTTTTAAAGGAAACCGACTAGTCTCAAAGTATACTTTAATTAATGTTTTAAAGAAAACCGACTAGTCTCAAAGTATACTTTAATTAATGTTTTAAAGAAAACCGACTAGTCTCAAAGTATACTTTAATTAATGTTTTAAAGGAAACCGACTAGTCTCAAAGTATACTTTAATTAATGTTTTAAAGGAAACCGACTAGTCTCAAAGTATACTTTACTTAATTTTCTAAAGGAAACTGACTAGTCTCAAAGTATACTTTAACTAATGTTGTAAAGAAAACTGACTAGTCTCAAAGTATGCTTTACTTAATGTTGTAAAGAAAACTGACTAGTCTCAAAGTATGCTTTACTTAATGTTGTAAAGAAAACTGTCTAGTTTCAAAGTATGCTTCACTTAATGTTGTAAAGAAAACCGACTAGTCTCAAAGTATGCTTTACTTAATGTTGTAAAGAAAACTGACTAGTCTCAAAGTATGCTTTACTTAATGTTTTAAAGAAAACCGACTAGTCTCAAAGTATGCTTCACTTAATGTTTTAAAGAAAACCGACTAGTCTCAAAGTATACTTTACTTAATGTTGTAAAGAAAACTGACTAGTCTCAAAGTATGCTTTACTTAATGTTGTAAAGAAAACTGACTAGTCTCAAAGTATACTTTAATTAATGTTTTAAAGAAAACGACTAGTCTCAAAGTATACTTTAATTAATGTTTTAAAGAAAACCGACTAGTCTCAAAGTATACTTTAATTAATGTTTTAAAGAAAACCGACTAGTCTCAAAGTATACTTTACTTAATATTGTAAAGAAAACTGACTAGTTTCAAAGTATGCTTTACTTAATGTTTTAAAGAAAACTGACTAGTCTCAAAGTATGCTTTACTTAATGTTTTAAAGAAAACTGACTAGTCTCAAAGTATGCTTTACTTAATGTTTTAAATAAAACTGACTAGTCTCAGTATACTTTAATTAATGTTTTAAAGGAAACCGACTAGTCTCAAAGTATACTTTAATTAATGTTTTAAAGGAAACCGACTAGTCTCAAAGTATACTTTAATTAATGTTTTAAAGGAAACTGACTAGTCTCAAAGTATACTTTAATTAATGTTGTAAAGAAAACTGACTAGTCTCAAAGTATGCTTTACTTAATGTTGTATAGAAAACCGACTAGTCTCAAAGTATGCTTCACTTAATGTTTTAAAGAAAACTGTCTAGTTTCAAAGTATACTTTACTTTATGTTCTAAAGAAACTGACTAGTCTCAAAGTATGCTTCACTTAATGTTGTAAAGAAAACTGACTAGTCTCAAAGTATACTTTACTTAATGTTGTAAAGAAAACCGACTAGTCTCAAAGTATGCTTCACTTAATGTTGTAAAGAAAACTGACTAGTCTCAAAGTATGCTTTATTTAATGTTCTAAAGAAAACTGACTAGTCTCAAAGTATACTTTAATTAATGTTGTAAAGAAAACTGACTAGTCTCAAAGTATGCTTTACTTAATGTTCTAAAGAAAACTGACTAGTCTCAAAGTATACTTTAATTAATGTTTTAAAGGAAACCGGCTAGTCTCAAAGTATACTTTAATTAATGTTTTAAAGAAAACCGACTAGTCTCAAAGTATACTTTAATTAATGTTTTAAAGGAAACCGACTAGTCTCAAAGTATACTTTAATTAATGTTTTAAAGGAAACCGACTAGTCTCAAAGTATACTTTACTTAATGTTCTAAAGGAAACTGACTAGTCTCAAAGTATACTTTAACTAATGTTGTAAAGAAAACTGACTAGTCTCAAAGTATGCTTTACTTAATGTTGTAAAGAAAACTGACTAGTCTCAAAGTATGCTTTACTTAATGTTGTAAAGAAAACTGACTAGTCTCAAAGTATGCTTCACTTAATGTTGTAAAGAAAACCGACTAGTCTCAAAGTATGCTTTACTTAATGTTGTAAAGAAAACTGACTAGTCTCAAAGTATGCTTTACTTAATGTTGTAAAGAAAACTGTCTAGTTTCAAAGTATACTTTACTTAATGTTCTAAAGAAAACTGTCTAGTTTCAAAGTATACTTTACTTAATGTTCTAAAGAAACTGACTAGTCTCAAAGTATGCTTCACTTAATGTTGTAAAGAAAACTGACTAGTCTCAAAGTATACTTTACTTAATGTTGTAAAGAAAACCGACTAGTCTCAAAGTATGCTTCACTTAATGTTGTAAAGAAAACGGACTAGTTTCAAAGTATGCTTCACTTAATGTTGTAAAGAAAACTGACTAGTCTCAAAGTATCCTTTAATTAATGTTGTAAAGAATACTGTCTAGTTTCAAAGTATGCTTCACTTAATGTTGTAAAGAAAACCGACTTGTCTCAAAGTATACTTTACTTAATGTTGTAAAGAAAACTGACTAGTCTCAAAGTATGCTTTACTTAATGTTTTAAAGAAAACTTACTAGTCTCAAAGTATGCTTTACTTAATGTTTTAAAGAAAACTGACTAGTCTCAAAGTATGCTTTACTTAATGTTGTAAAGAAAACTGACTAGTCTCAAAGTATGCTTTACTTAATGTTGTAAAGAAAACTGACTAGTCTCAAAGTATACTTTAATTAATGTTTTAAAGGAAAACGACTAGTCTCAAAGTATACTTTAATTAATGTTTTAAAGGAAACCAACTAGTCTCAAAGTATACTTTAATTAATGTTTTAAAGAAAACCGACTAGTCTCAAAGTATACTTTACTTAATATTGTAAAGAAAACTGACTAGTTTCAAAGTATGCTTTACTTAATGTTTTAAAGAAAACTGACTAGTCTCAAAGTATGCTTTACTTAATGTTTTAAAGAAAACTGACTAGTCTCAAAGTATGCTTTACTTAATGTTTTAAATAAAACTGACTAGTCTCAGTATACTTTAATTAATGTTTTAAAGGAAACCGACTAGTCTCAAAGTATACTTTAATTAATGTTTTAAAGGAAACCGACTAGGCTCAAAGTATACTTTAATTAATGTTTTAAAGGAAACCGACTAGTCTCAAAGTATACTTTAATTAATGTTTTAAAGGAAACTGACTAGTCTCAAAGTATACTTTAATTAATGTTGTAAAGAAAACTGACTAGTCTCAAAGTATACTTTACTTAATGTTCTAAAGAAACTGACTAGTCTCAAAGTATGCTTTACTTAATGTTGTAAAGAAAACTGACTAGTCTCAAAGTATACTTTACTTAATGTTGTAAAGAAAACCGACTAGTCTCAAAGTATGCTTCACTTAATGTTGTAAAGAAAACGGACTAGTCTCAAAGTATGCTTCACTTAATGTTGTAAAGAAAACTGACTAGTCTCAAAGTATCCTTTAGTTAATGTTGTAAAGAATACTGTCTAGTTTCAAAGTATGCTTCACTTAATGTTGTAAAGAAAACCGACTTGTCTCAAAGCATACTTTACTTAATGTTGTAAAGAAAACTGACTAGTCTCAAAGTATGCTTTACATAATGTTTTAAAGAAAACTGACTAGTCTCAAAGTATGCTTTACTTAATGTTTTAAAGAAAACTGACTAGTCTCAAAGTATGCTTTACTTAATGTTGTAAAGAAAACTGACTAGTCTCAAAGTATACTTTAATTAATGTTTTAAAGGAATCCGACTAGTCTCAAAGTATACTTTAATTAATGTTTTAAAGGAAACCGACTAGTCTCAAAGTATACTTTAATTAATGTTTTAAAGAAAACCGACTAGTCTCAAACTATACATTATTTACTGTTGTAAAGAAAACCGACTAGTCTCAAACTATACATTATTTACTGTTGTAAAGAAAACCGACTAGTCTCAAACTATACATTATTTACTGTTGTAAAGAAAACCGACTAGTCTCAAACTATACATTATTTACTGTTGTAAAGAAAACCGACTAGTCTCAAACTGTACATTATTTACTGTTGTAAAAATACCGACTTGTCTCAAACTATACATTATTTACTGTTGTAAAGAAAACCGACTTGTCTCAAACTGTACATTATTTACTGTTGTAAAGAAAACCTACTAGTCTCAAACTGTACATTATTTACTGTTGTAAAAACACCGACTAGTCTCAAACTGTACATTATTTACTGTTGTAAAAACACCGACTAGTCTCAAACTATACATTATTTACTGTTGTAAAGAAAACCGACTAGTCTCAAACTATACATTATTTACTTTGTAAAGAAAACCGACCGACTAGTCTCAAACTATACATTATTTACTGATGTAAAGAAAACCGACTAGTTTCAGAGTAAACTTAATGTTAGAAAAAAAAAAAAGATTTTCAACTCGTTTTAATAAAAATGAAAAAGAAAACAGAGACAGTCAACTGTGATTATACAAATATATTGAATTCCCGATAAACGTTGTTTAAATATTGAATGTTTTTATCATAAAGAGACGCGTGTATTAATTTTATACCACATTATATGTTAAATCAGGAACGATTGTCGAAGTGAAATTTCCTAGAAGTTAACTATAAGTAAATAAATGGTTTTGTATTATTTTATAGCCGAACAATAGTTCCCCGTTAATACAGCGGTAAGTCTTCGGATTTACTACGCTAAAATCAGGGGTTCGATTCACCTTGGTGGACTCAGCAGATGTGGCTTTGTTGTAAGAAAACACACACACTCGAACAATAACTTCACTTTATTGTTTTTTTTTATTCATGTAATACACATTATAGAAATGTTTATAAGAAATTAAATACTCTTTGTCTAAACCTATTTATCAATGGGTTAATTAAGAAAGTACATTTTAATTTATAAATAAGTTGAGTAATAACACATTTGTAGAATAATGAAACATATGACATATACTCCTATTTCAACAGTTTTTCATAAAAGGTTTTACCTTGTAACAAAGACAAACTCTTAAAACACAAAACATGTTCCCTGATAAAATAATAACTCCGAAATTTCTATGAAATTCCAGCTTAAAATTGTGCCACCAACCGATAAAAAAACCGACATTATATTCAGACATAAACCTTTTCCCATCATTAGTAAAGAAGATCACTAGATGTTGGATGAATGTTACTCAGATGTAGCTTTGGAAACCGTTGTGAAATAACCCCCGGATCTTCGCTGCCCATATAATACCTGCCTTGTCGGAAAAGCTTAGTTCTTGAATTTATATCCGTGTTCTGTAATAAATCAAAGTTTTCATTTTGAATTACTGACTGCCGTTAAGTAGTTCTGTGGAGAAAATTTGACTGGCATCAAAACGTACATAGTAAGGTTTATTAGTATTTATTATTAATTAGTATTGTTTCAAAATAGAAATAATTCACCGAAATAGTTCGTATATTTGAGCTTTTTATTTACCACATAATTACACTGTTAATAATTTGGGAAACATATAAGGTAAGGTAGTAACTGAATTTCATGCACGTGAATATACAAACTATCTCAAGAATAGAACAGATCAAATAAGGAAATGCCCTAAACTTAAGCGTCTGTGCACTTTAATCAATAACTCAGTGAACTGGGAAACAAATCAAATAAAATAACGAAGTTGTTCAAATAGAGATGACTCATGAAGTTTTTACACAATGTTTCTATGTGTAATTTCGTTCACATTGTATTAAAACGTCTTCTCGAATATATAAGTAGCATTACTCAGATGTTTACATGAAATTAAATTTTATCCTTATATTATACTGTATTTCCGTCTTTACGAAACGTATTTTGTTTGTGTACAACACTACATTTTTATTGTTTTGTTTATATGTAATGCAACATTCATCACAGTTTAAATCAAAATGTAACATAAAGTTATGGAAAATGATAATTTGATTATAATAATAACAATAATTTGGTTATAATAATAATTTGATTCAAACCAACTATTTACACGCAAACATCGTAAAGCATGATTTCAAACACTGTTAACGTAACAGGTGTGACACAGTTAGGCAATCCGCTGATGGACTTTGTATTAACACGGAGGTTTAACTCATCCTCTATAATACTGTTTTCGTGGCTGATTGAAACGGATTCTATGTAGCTACATACAGTTTCTTTTATTTTTATACGGAAACAGTAATAAAATGAACTTGTATATTTTTAAGTTGTTATGACAGACTTGAAATACTTTCTAATGTTTGTATCTCAAGTCGGTCATAACAATTTAAATAGAGGAAACCAGACTGGTGTTAATGATATGTCATCAGATAAGTCAGGCCAGACTGGTGTGAATGGGATGACATCAGATAAGTCAGGCCAGACTGGTGTTAATGGGATGACATCAAATAAGTTATACCAGACTGGTGTTAATGGGGTGTCATCAGATAAGTTATACCAGATTGGTGTTAATTGGTGTTAATGGGATGTCATCAGATAAGTCAGGCCAGACTGGTGTGAATGGTATGTCATCAGATAAGTTATACCAGACTGGTGTGAATGGGATGACATCAGATAAGTCAGGCCAGACTGGTGTGAATGGGATGACATCAGATAAGTCAGGCCAGACTGGTGTTAATGGGATGTCATCAGATAAGTCAGGCCAGATTGGTGTTAATGGTATGTCGTCAGATTAGTTATACCAGACTGGTGTTAATGGTATGTCGTCAGATTAGTTATACCAGACTGGTGTTAATGGTATGTCGTCAGATTAGTTATACCAGACTGGTGTTAATGGTATGTCATTAGATAAGTTAGAAAAGAAACTTACTCGTCTTTCAGACTCAGCTATTGGGAAATTGAAATACGTCAGAATGTTGGATCGTTCTGTTCCGTGTTCAGTTGTCTATATAAAAAGAACAAACAATTATATAGTTAAAAACTAACAAGTGTTCATTTGACGAAATGGAAAGTTAATAACGCGAACTTCCTTTTAATAGATTACTTCTTTCCTCCACTCAATTTTCTCTTGTCATCTGTCTTGAAACGCGATAATTCAAAGATAAAAATCACAATATTACCTGAGAAACAGAAGTTAGGACTTTTGATTTTGAAAGTACATTTTTACATTGTTTTTTGTTCGAACAACCTACGGCACCAAACACCATTAATTTCTAAAATTGTATAATTTCTCCCCACGTTCCAGGAAATATCATATTCATGGCAGTTTCCAAACATTTTCTAATAGAAACATGAAAGCTATTACTTTGATGTTCTAAACTGCATATAATTTTGTTTCTTATTGTTTTAGAATGAGACAAAACCCTAATTTTACCTTACACATTTAACCGTTTTTTTTGTAACAGCTGCAGTTTGTTTTTATAAGTCAAATTATCAATGTTTCGGTTATCTTGTACATAACAATTCATACAAATATAAAATCATACGTGATGTGTTTACATAGGACGTTCATGTTTTTAATTTTCTTCTAGCGTAATAATATCACAATAATTTAACTTACTGAACAACAACCTCTTTGACTGTAGGTGTTGCTGTCGTCTGAGTCCAGATAATCAGGTATGGGCTCACATGGATAGGATCCAAAAGGCTACAAAGAATTATATGACCAAATACATTTAGAAACATAAAAATATGTAGGAAAAGCCCACTATATTTAAGATATATTTGTATGTAAACCAATACCGTACGGAATAAAGCAATAGTCTGAGAGAAATAAGACGTTACTTACAACACGAAGTTGAAGCAAACAAAAAGTACCACTACACTTATTACAGGGCTTCATGACACAAATCATTTGAATTCTGCTAGTTTAAAATACATCTTAAGTTAACTGGTTAGATATAATATTTTAAACTTACTTACAACAACAGCAAGTATTTATGATTCAACTTTTGAGGTTGGTCATAAAAATATGACTTGTAGAGATAACATACTGGATAAGGACTGGTTTGTATGTACAGTTTCTCAGTTATTGCAATTAAAATAATAAAACATTGAAAGAAACATTAAAAAAGAGATGTTCAAAATACGATAATGTATATTATATAAAAAGATAAGATTTATTCATACGTGTTCAATAATATTTACCAGTATGTTTCTAATGTCAGTTGCGGTGGGACCTAAGGTTACAGAATCATCATAATCCACCTCAGGAATCATAAGTTCCACGTGATCATCAGCTTCTGTTTGTAAACTGTCCTGTTACAGAAGACGTGGGAATACTGGTTGTTTAGAACACTGTTTTGTTGATTTTAAAACATATATAATACATTATCACGGAGTGTGCTGTCATATCATACCATAATTATCTCAAACCCTCTGATATGTCAGTTAAAACTATGGTTAGTTAACAGCTAAACAGGTCCAGAAAATATAAGAACTGAGGACAGAATATTACGTTATAAGCTAAGCGTGCTTGCAAATTATTAAGGCAATATAGAACTGTTTGTTTTGTTTTTTGAATTTCACACAAAGCTACTCGAGGACTATATGTGCTAGCCGTCCCTAATTTAGCAGTGTAAGACAGCTAGTCATCACCACCCACCGCTAACTCTTGGGCTATTCTTTTACCAACGAATAGTGGGATTGACCATCACATTATAACACCCCACGGCTGAAAGGGCGAGCATGTTTGGTGTGACGAGGATTCGAACCCGCGACCCTCGGATTTTGTATAAGGACCTGATTCTTTAACAGTAAGTGTCAGTGGCTTGTTGGCGGTAAATTTCAATGACAAATAAATAGCGCATAACCCACTCGTTTAGAAATAATATATTCAAACTGAGTTAAACGTATGTAGAAGAAAAAATACACTATTGGTTATCACAGTTGGATCTAGAGCTTTCAATAATTACCATTTTCGCCAAAAAGCACACACACACACACACACACACACACTAGATCAATTACCATAGAACCAGTTATTCTGGTTAATCTCTGTTGTTACTGTGAAACTCACTTAAGTTTTGTCTGTTACGACTTACCCGACAATCACAAACTTTACCTTTATTTTATCATATTTACTTTCACTAACTTACTGTTTTACTTTCTTACTAAGTTAGCGTTTAACTTCTTACATGCACTCTGTATCTGCACGTAATCTACAACTCGCGACGGAACAATCTATAAATATAGGTTCACGTAACGAGAAAAACGTAGAAGCCCCAAGTATGATGGCGTCAACAACATCAAAACTGCATGGACAAAGTACGACTTGTACATAGTTACGTAACGAAACTAGTCATAACAGTCTTGTTACGAAAACTAAACGACCATAAAATATTAAATCACTAAATAAACAAAACAATAAGTTTTCAACTAAACTGTCTCTTATATCCAATAATACCACTGGTTTGCTTTTTTGTAAGTAATATTGAGTTTCCATGTTGGATTGTTTGTTATTAAATGCTAAGGGCTCTTTTTAATGTAACCACCACGGATAACAAAACAAGGTTTTGAGCATTATAAACTGTTTTAATCGTGCATAAGTCTGTATACAGATAAATAGGAAGACGTACCCTTTTTATTCACGGGTATGTCTCTTTGCAGATAAAAAGGTGGTATCCTTCCTAATAATTAATATGTTTAAATGTTACATGTTTTGAGAATAATTTTGAACTACTTCTGCACGTTTGTTTGGTATATTTGCTACTATCACTTATTGTCACCAGAGGGGTCTGACACTATTAATTATTATTATTATCAGAGGATGACTAACATTATTAATTATTATTATCAGAGGATGAGTAACACTATTAATTATTATTATCAGAGGATGACTAACACTATTAATTATTATTATCAGAGGATGACTAACACTATTAATTAGTATTATCAGAGGATGACTAACACTATTAATTATTATTATCTGAGGGTGACTAACACTATTAATTATTATTATCAGAGGATGACTAACACCATTAATTAGTATTATCAGAGGATGACTAACACTATTAATTATTATTATCTGAGGATGACTAACACTATTAATTATTATTATTTGAGGGGACTGACACTATAAGTTATTATTATTATCAGAAGGGGATTGACACTATAAGTTATTATTATTATCAGAAGGGGGCTGACACTATACGTTATTATTGTTATCAGAGGGGGACTGACACTATAAGTTATTATTATTATCTGAGGGGTCTGACAGTATACGTTATTATTATTATCCGAGGGGACAGATTATTAGTTATTATTATCAGAGGACGACTAACATTATTAATTATTATTACCTGAGGGGACTGACACTATACGTTATTATTATTATCAGAGGGAGACAGATACTATCAATTTTTATTATTATCAGGGATGTTTGTTTGCTGAGCACAAATCTGCATAACTAGTTATCTGTGTTGTACTCACTACAGATTTTAAGTATCATAAACTTACACATTTATCCGCGAGTCAATGGGGACTATTTTCAGTGAGAAAGGAATATTATAGTGATAATATCACTTATTATCAGAGAGGAAATGATTATTTATCGTTATTGTTAAATAGAAAGTCATTTCACCATTATCACCTATTTTCATTATCATTATCAGAAAATCAGCATTAGAAATTATAATTACTAAACAGGAAGTGTCATTATGACTTATAATTATTATCAGAAATATAAACTTATCAGTTATGATTTATTATTATTAGATATGTTGTCAGTTAATGTTATTATAAAAAAACTTCACTTGTTTTCATTCGCTTGTTATTTCTTTCAAAGTAAAACCTGAAAATAAATAACCGTGAAACAGTTTTTAAGTAGATACCCTTAACTTGGCCCAGCATGGTCAAGCGTGTTGAGGTGTGCGATTCGTAATCTGAGGGTCGCGGGTTTCGCGCCAAACATGCTCACCCTTTCAGTCGTGGGGGCGTTATAAAGTTACGGTCAATCCCACTATTCGTTGGTAAAAGAGTAGCCCAAGAGTTGGCGGTGGGTGGTGATGACTAGCTGCCTTCCCTTTAGTCTTACACTGCAAAATTAGGGACGGCTAGCGCAGATAGCCCTCGAGTAGCTTTGTGTGAAATTCAAAAAACGAAACAAACAAAACCCTTAACTGATGAGAGCGCGAGTTTTATTTCTTTACTTCAATAATCCAACTGTACTTTATTTACCTTGACAAAGAGAGGATTAGATTGTCCACGAACTCCGGCGAAGTGTAAAGGTGGCACTTCATTATGATCAATGTCTCGACATGATTCTAAGTCCTGAAACGGTGTAAGGGAATCGTTCGGTATTGGATGAGATGGATCCCGAGACCGTAAATTCCAGTTGGAAACATGCGTTGGTAGTGGACTGGTTTCAGTTCTTCTTTCCTGTAGAGATGGTTGTTCAAAATATAAAATGACAAAACACGAATATTATTGTCTCGTGATCATCTTCTAATATGATGGCTGACTTGAAAGAAGAATTAATAAGCGATACTAAGTTTCTTGATATCAAAAACAGTTTATTTCAGAAGCACAGTTAAGACGAGTTTAAAATAAAAGGAACACATAATAAATTCAGATACTAACGTGTAGGCTGTCATCAGCCAATTGTGGTTCTCTGTTTGGAAGATCGTTCCTTCTTAGTCGCTTCTTAAGTCTGAGAAATATATAACTGGATTGTAACTTGATTTGTGTATTAAACACACGAAGATAAGAAAATATTATTTATTCACAATCGGAATAACTTAATCTTAAACAACTTTTCATTTCAATGAATAACAAAATCTTCAGGCGTGATTTTAACTGTTCAAATAGTTAAGAGTTTTTAACGATTATACACTTACCATACTGACATCAGTAACAGCGGGATACGGTAAGGCTTTCAGAATTTCTTCTGGACATGTTTTATCAAATTATAAGTGATATGAACTTCAACTAACAAACGTAAAATCAGCTTATTTTAAACTTAACTTGTTAGAGATGTTGAAATGTTTGAAAACACTATTACTATGTCAGCTTTTTTAAATCTTATGTTCTTAGAGACAAACTATTCACTACAAAGACATAACTTAAACCCAATGATCTAGGTATTTAAAGTTACTTAAAAAACTACACAAATCTATGAAGTAGAGAGTTCCAGGATGGTAGTGTATTTAGGTTACAATAGTGTAATTATTTTGTTAGAGAACTGGATATTTCTCGTACCTTCATATATGTTCATAACTAAATTCTTCATGTTATCATATTTTATAAAAAAAGTAATATTATATATTACCTGGAAGTGATGAGGAATATTAAAGCGAGGAATAGAACACAGCCAAGCACCACAACAAGTACAATAAGGACTGTAACATCTGGTGGTTAGTAATTTTACTTTATTAATAGTAAGAATTAGTAAAGTCATGCAATATACACAAAATTGTATATTAGGAAAACATGATTTTAAATACAATTAAAACAATTAATCTAAAAACTGAAGAGAATAAAATATACTTTCAGTTAAATATAATTTTAACTAATAGTTAATGTTTTAAGCTAATCAGGTTATTAACCATTAGTTCACGATCTGTATGTGCCAAATAGATTAATAATCACTAGTTTACCAGCTTTATAAAATAGATAGTTAAACACTACTTACTTATCTATGTTAAACAGATTGTTAAGCATTAGTTTACGCATTCTATAATTTAAACGGAATTTTAAATAATACTTAATGATTTTATTTTTTCTCATTCTTTCATAAATTTAACTCATTTCACTGTCCTTTTCTCAAAAAGTACCATATGTTCAGCTCATCAAAATTTAGTAGTATAATTTCTAACCACGTGGGCTTATAACGTTAAAATTCTGATTTCGATATTTGCGATGAGCATGGCTCAGATAGTCCAATGTATATTTCTCTGCTTAGCAGCAAAACAAAATAGAAGAACTTTATAATAAGTTGTATGTAAATAAGAAACATAATCGTTAAATATATTTGTTATCTTGTAATGATCAAACGTTACAACTTCGAGAGTTAAAGAGAAAACGAAAGGTTTGTAACTGTATCAGTTTGAAATCAAGAGTTAATGTCTATTACCTGTATCTTCAGGTTTTATTACTGAAATACTTTGTTCACAATGTTCTCCAAAATATCCATCTTCACAACTGAAAGAAAGAACAAGATAAAAAAATATATAATTTTAAATGTGAAACAATTCACCTGAAGATTGTCATATAAACTACTGCAGTAACCAAAAAACAACAACACAAATTATAAGTTACATTCGTAAAAAGAAGCAATCGGAAGATATGCTTATCTGATATGACACCCCGGTTACCATGATCATTTTTGGAAGAACCTTACGGAGCATAATACCCAAGATTCAAGGTAATATACCGATTACCTAATAACTTTGTTTACCAGGATAATTCCACATTATAACAATTATTAATTCTAATAAACCAGGAACGACTGACCTACAAGTATAAGCATTTGATCCTTTCACACTACAGTTTCCATTACTACCACACGGATCACCGTCACAAACACCTGGAAATATAAAATACGTTCTGAGAACATTGATAGTTGTTACTGAAACACAGAACCCAATTTACTACTACATTATAGATGCTATATGTTCTAATTCTGTTACATAAACATAATTTTCTTGACAATAAAGTCCAAATACTTTTTGGTTATGAATCTTTCATTTATGAAAAACGTTCTAATATTTTACCTATACACCCATCTCTCTTTATATCTGACGATTCATTTTTCTTCTTGAAACCTGTTTTACACTGACAAAGAAAATCTCCTGGTATGTTGACGCATTCCGTGCCGTTTGGTTGACATTGTCCTTCAAAATTACATTCATCTATGTCTAGAGAAAATGAAATTTAAACCACGTTAATTCTATGAATTATTACCGTCAAGAATAGCTACAAATGTGAAATGAAAATTTTACAACTCTTAAGGTAAGAAAAGTAAAATAATATGTCTATACATGTCTTGCTCAATGTTTATAGAACTATCTTTATTTTACATTCTTGCTCTACTTGTGTCTTTCTAGAAATAACAAAGTTTGAAACATACAGAATACATACCAAAGGACAATATACCAATGCAAATTTGTGTATTTTTTTTACTTTTGCTTCGCAAACATTGCAGATATAATGATAATGACAACCCACCATATGGACTTTTAAGTCGTGTAACCATGTTCAAACTATGCATACCTTTACAAATCTGTATTTCTACTTCGGGAGTTGAAAGTGGAACAATGTCAACAGCTTCATATCCACTGACACAACTACAGCTAAATCCCAGTTTGTTTGGATTTCTGCTACATACAGTTAAATCATAACAGTACATTTCAGGATATTTGCACTGGTCAACTATAGTTGCGTTAACTGTAAAAAAACAACAATCAAAAAACTGATGTCATTACATAGTGAGAAGAGTCAGTCTTGTTCTGGTAACATATGTTATAATTATGAGAACAGTTAATGTTAGATAATGTTATAAACTTATATTACTATGATAAGGACAGTTACACTGGTTCAGATAATGTTATAAACTTATATTACTATGATATGAACAGTTACACTGGTTCAGATAATGTTATAAACTTATATTACTATGATAAGGACAGTTACACTGGTTCAGATAATGCTATAAACTTATATTACTATGATAAGGACAGTTACACTGGTTCAGATAATGTTATAAACTTATATTACTATGATAAGAACAGTTACACTGGTTCAGATAATGTTATAAACTTATATTACTATGATAAGAACAGTTACACTGGTTCAGATAATGTTATAAACTTATATTACTATGATAAGAACAGTTACACTGGTTCAGATAATGTTATAAACTTATATTACTATGATATGAACAGTTACACTGGTTCAGATAATGTTATAAACTTATATTACTATGATAAGGACAGTTACACTGGTTCAGATAATGCTATAAACTTATATTACTATGATAAGGACAGTTACACTGGTTCAGATAATGTTATAAACTTATATTACTATGATAAGAACAGTTACACTGGTTCAGATAATGTTATAAACTTATATTACTATGATAAGAACAGTTACACTGGTTCAGATAATGTTATAAACTTATATTACTATGATAAGAACAGTTACACTGGTTCAGATAATGTTATAAACTTATATTACTATGATAAGAACAGTTACACTGGTTCAGATAATATTATAAACTTATATTACTATGATAAGAACAGTTACACTGGTTCAGATAATGTTATAAACTTATATTACTATGATAAGAACAGTTACACTGGTTCAGATAATGTTATAAACTTATATTACTATGATAAGGACAGTTACACTGGTTCAGATAATGCTATAAACGTATATTACTATGATAAGGACAGTTACACTGGTTCAGATAATGATATAAACTTATATTACTATGATAAGGATAGTTACACTGGTTTAAATAATGTTATAAACTTATATTACTATGATATGAACAGTTACACTGGTTCAGATAATGTTATAAACTTATATTACTATGATAAGGACAGTTACACTGGTTCAGATAATGTTATAAACTTATATTACTATGATAAGTACAGTTACACTTGTTCAGATAATGTTACAAACTTATATTACTATGATAAGAACAGTTACACTGGTTCAGATAATATTATAAACTTATATTACTATGATATGAACAGTTACACTGGTTCAGATAATGTTATAAACTTATATTACTATGATAAGGACAGTTACACTGGTTCAGATAATGTTATAAACTTATATTTCTATGATAAGAACAGTTACACTGGTTCAGATAATGTTATAAACTTATATTACTATGATAAGGACAGTTACACTGGTTCAGATAATGTTATAAACTTATATTACTATGATAAGGACAGTTACACTGGTTCAGATAATCTTATAAACTTATATAACTATGATACAAACAGTTACACTGGTTCAGATAATGTTATAAACTTATATTACTATGATAAGGACAGTTACACTTGTTCAGATAATGTTACAAACTTATATTACTATGATAAGAACAGTTACACTGGTTCAGATAATATTATAAACTTATATTACTATGATATGAACAGTTACACTGGTTCAGATAATGTTATAAACTTATATTACTATGATAAGGATAGTCTGGTAATTTTACTGCTGGTTTGATGAATTTCTAAACTAATTTCTACGGTAAAAATCAGAAGATCTTTCTAAAACTATATCCAGTATTAAGAAGGTAACGTGTGTCAACTTGTCGCAAGATGTGAGAGATAAGGTTTGATATTTACTCTATTTAGTCAGATAATGACTTTAATTATATCTCATTCTCTAAAGTGAACACCAGGACAGCATCTTAAGACTGAGAAATGATGACAGTGAACTAACAGTTTTGAAACATATGACGTTGTTGAAGTTGTAAGTTCTAATTGTGTGTATAAATGTCAAAACGTCTGTCTAAGTTGTCTTTTATTAAGCTAATTCACTTACAATCAGTAATGCTCTGCTTCAAAACAGTTAGGTTTGGAGGAAGGATGCACTCTTTGTCATTAAGATGTAAACATGAGTCGTTTGATTTAATCCTGTCCAGTTGTTTCTCTTCCTTTTTGAAATTCAATGAGAAGTCGACCCTAGAGTTACTGCTGTGAGTAAATCACAGTAAGACAAAGAATTAAGTAAATGAAAGATAATGATAAAACAAATATATCTTTAAAACAGTATTTCACTTTATCCACAAAACCTATATGTTTAGAGGTTTGTTTTCATTAAAAATATTCCTACACACAATAACAAAAGAAACACCTAGTCTAGTTACACTTCAGAATGATGAACTAATACCTGCTGTTGTTTAACATTAAGCACAGAGGTACTCGACAGATTTTCTCTGCTCTGCCTACCATGGATATGAAAACCTAATTTTTAAGATAATGAGCCTACAGATTGTGTCACTAGTAAACAGGTAAACTAATCGAAACTAAAGATATATCTAGCTTAATCAAACAGTCTAGATTATTTGAAAGCATTTCAATATTAATCAAATAAACAAAAGATTCTAATCATTTAAATGCCTCATTATTTAAGAAGCTAGTGGTGAGCTTTACCATATCGAATCAACCTAACAATATTCATTTATATATTAAGAGCTCTTCTGGAAACTGTTTTTTATGTTATTATTTAACTGACTGTAAGACTTGTTTTATTAATGAATTGATAGTTCACTGGTTTTGTTGTCTCAATAGCTTATCACATATAAACATTTCAATTAGAAACTACCATAATATGGACTGTCTCTTGTCATCTCTAACCTCTTCAACAGACGTAGTTATGTAGACTATATTATTGCTATCTGAAGTCAACAGTAATGGTAATGTGTACTGTTTCCTGTTATCTGTAACCCCACTCAACAGTTACTGTACTCTAAACTGTCTTCTGTTATCTGTAACCCCACTCAACAGTTACTGTACTCTAAACTGTTTTCTGTTATCTGTAACCCCACTCAACAGTTACTGTACTCTAAACTGTTTTCTGTTATCTGTAACCCCACTCAACAGTTACTGTACTCTAAACTGTCTTCTGTTATCTGTAAGTCCTCATAATTATTAAGAAGGTTTACAGACAGCAGAAGTCTACATGACTACTACTGTTGATAGGGTTTACAAACAACAGGAGACAGTCCACATTACTACTACTGTTGATAGGGTTTACAGACAGCAGGAGACAGTCAAAATCACTACTACTGTTGATAGGGTTTACAGACTGCAGGAGACAGTCAAAATCACTACTACTGTTGATAGGGGTTTATAGATAGTAGAAGGCATTATTTTTGCTACTTACAGTCTATCTGACAGTTTTAAAAACATGTTATCATATTGTCTGTTTGAGTCTACCATATGTTATTTTAAAACCTCCATAGAATTTCTCATCTCAACTATATCATAACTACTTTGACACGGGTGCTTTTTCGGTTGATTAAGCTTAGTATTCTACTTTTCCTTGACATCTTGAACAAAACTTGGTGGTAAAAATTCCCTTAGATGTATATTTTATTGAGAGTTAAATGCGTACATTCCATGTATTGGGTAAAAAGATTGTTTATACTTACTCGATATTAAGGATTGTTGCACTAACAAAATTCTCACCATACTGGATTTTCATCTGTCAGTAGAAATAAGAAACACCAGATAAATGTTGATAGTAAAGAGACAATGGAATTTATCGAAATATCTATATTGTAAATGTTCAAATGCTATTCATAAGTTGTATTAATTTTGCAATATGAATCTTACAGATACGTAGGTAGGTAAAATGAAAGTTTATTTTCACAACAACAGTAAAACTAGAACCATGTAGTTAAAAATGTGTATGTGAGACGTTTCTATCCCATACTGTGTTCTGTTGGAAGCTACAAAGAGTTTGCAGCTACAAAGCTACAAAATACTTTAACGTATATAAAGAAATAAAGTTACATTAAAAAGAAAAGGTGAGGTAGATTAAATATAGGTGGCAGAGGAAACAAACTGATACATAACGTTTATCAGCAAGACTAGGTTATCTTTACTAAGAGAAAACGTAACATTATTAAGCAGGAGGAAACTTGGTACATCATATTGTTGGATGTTGCCAGTGAAAGTAACAAATATTTTTGATGATGAGAAACCCACTTGAATTGAAAATGTATCTCAGAACTGCTGGTATGGGTATTAGCACTTTTATTGACAAGGAGAGAACAACGTTTTGATCTTTCCAGGTTATGATGACCTGAAGATTATCTAGAAAGGTCGAAACATTGTTCTCTCCTTATCAGCAAAATGTTTGCTATAGTGATTTTACAACGAAAGAAATAACAATAATAATTATTTTCAAATATTTTTTATAACATGAACAAAAATCTTAAACAATGTATGTCGTTAAATTTTCTTCATTGCACAAAAAGGTGTTTAGATTTTCTTACGATAGTCAAGTTAGGTTAGGTTACTCAACTAGTTCTTTATTCGTGAGTTCCCTAATCCTATATTCTACAGAAGGTATTGGTTCCCTAATCTATATTGTACAGAAGGTATTGGTTCCCTAATCTATATTGTACAGAAGGTATTGGTTACCTAATCCTATACTGTACAGAAGGTGTTGGTTACCTAATCCTATATTGTACAGAAGGTGTTGGTTACCTAATCCTATATTGTACAGAAGGTGTTGGTTACCTAATCCTATATTGTACAGAAGGTGTTGGTTACCTAATTTTATATTGTACATAAGGTGTTGGTTCCCTAATTTTATATTGTACAGAAGGTGTTGGTTATCTAATCCTATATTGTACAGAAGGTGTTGATTACCTAATCCTATATTGTACAGGAGGTGTTGGTTACCTAATCCTATATTGTTCAGAAGGTGTTGGTTCCCTAATCCTATATTGTACAGAAGGTGTTGGTTACCTAATCCTATATTGTTCAGAAGGTGTTGGTTCCCTAATCCTATATTGTACAGGAGGTGTTGGTTCCCTGATCCTATATTGTACAGAAGGTGTTGGTTCCCTAATCCTATATTGTACAGAAGGTGTTGGTTACCTAATCCTATATTGTACAGAAGGTGTTGGTTACCTAATCCTATATTGTACAGAAGGTGTTGGTTACCTAATCCTATATTGTACAGAAGGTGTTGGTTCCCCAATCCTATATTGTACAGAAGGTGTTTTGTGTAATAATTGCATGTTGTTCAATATTCTCTCTTCTAAGTATCGTATATAAAGTTATGTTTGTTTGCGAGAATTTCCTTAACAACAGAATATTTTTGACTTAATGGGAAGTTTTATAATTGTAGAATAAAGACATTCTAACGTAATCTGCACCTTTTACCTTTACTTACTACACACATTTTGTTTATCTGACAAGAATAATAAGTAAAAATAAACTCATGAAAACTGGGACAGGTATGGATAACCACTGTCCATCACCCAGAATTTCTGCTCTTATCTCTATAGAACCTCAATATATTCACTGTGAATAAGCCATAAGTCACTTTCTTACTGCATCATCCACGTCTTTCTTGAGGTTCGAAATGTGAATCTCAGGATCGGAGAAACCAGCTTCTCGTTTAACTCTCGTAGGCTTGAGACTCGGAAGAAATAGAGATATAGCATACGAAACGTTAGCTGTAAAAAGATGCAGACAACAGTTTTAAAATAGTACAAACTATGTGGGATTCAGAAGAATAAGACAGCTAATAAAAAAGGAAATAGAACACGAAACGTTAGCTGTAAAAACATACCTTTCAAAATTACAGAAGGGGTTATCTGTACATACCCTTCAAAATTATAGAAGGGGTTATCTGTACATACTCTTCAAAATTATAGAAGGGGTTATGTGTACATACCCTTCAAAATTATAGAAGGGGTTATCTGTACATAACCTTCAAAATTATAGAAGGGGTTATGTGTACATATCCTTCAAAATTATAGAAGAGGTTATGTGTACATATCCTTCAAAATTATAGAAGGGGTTATGTGTACATACCCTTCAAAATTATAGAAGGGGTTATGTGTACATAGGAGAGGTTATGTGTACATACCCTACAAAATTATAGAAGGGGTTATGTGTACATAGGAGAGGTTATGTGTACATACCCTTCAAAATTATAGAAGGGGTTATGTGTACATAGGAGAGGTTATGTGTACATACCCTACAAAATTATAGAAGGGGTTATGTGTACATACCCTACAAAATTATAGAAGGGGTTATGTGTATATACCCTTCAAAATTATAGAAGGGGTTATGTGTACATACCCTTCAAAATTGTAGAAGGGGTTATGTGTACATAGGAGAGGTTATGTGTACATACCCTACAAAATTATAGAAGGGGTTATGTGTACATAGGAGAGGTTATGTGTACATACCCTACAAAATTATAGAAGGGGTTATGTGTATATACCCTTCAAAATTATAGAAGGGGTTATGTGTACATACCCTTCAAAATTATAGAAGGGGTTATGTGTACATACCCTTCAAAATTATAGAAGGGGTTATGTGTACATACCCTCCAAAATTATAGAAGGGGTTAAGTGTACATACCATTTTGAAAGATTAAAGAATGAAAGCCGATATTTGTTAGCACACGCTGCCAAGTTTTGATTACTCATGTATGATCGAATATTGGAATTTAACGAACAATGTTATTGTCCCACAAATTCGAGGGGCGGAGCACGTTTTTTGCTAATTCTCTATATTACTGAATAGGTTAACTTGATCAAAACTAAATCTATAAATCTGTCAGAGTCTCTAGGATAACCAACACAAGTTTTATTACTATTTTATTAAATACATTATAGAGTTAATTGTCTCAGAAGCAGAACAACCTTTATAGAACATGATAGTATAGTTGAATAATTACATTTTGATATTATATGATGAGAACAAAGGATACGTAATAGAATGTTCTTAGAGTTTTAAAACAAGAATAATGTAAAATGACAAACATAGTTCATAAGAAATTAGCTGTTTTCTGTGAATAGCTAATAAAGAGGGACACCATTGAAGTGATCCTGATACAGATAAATTATATTTACCATGTTTCCTGTAAACTAATCCTTATAGACAGAAATTATACTTATGGCATTTACAATAAAAGTAACCCTGGTAGAGAGAAAACATATTACCATATATAGACTATGAACAATACGTACCACTTTTATGATAAAGTGATCCTGATAGAGATAAATTATACTTACCATGTTTATAATAATGTGATCATAATATTATAGAGTTGAACTATACATAACGTATTTATAATAAAGTGATCCTGACAGAGGGAAAGTGTTCTTACCATATTTACAAAGTTTCCCATTGTAGTCCAGGAAAGATGGCTTACACTGACATGTTGCTATACCATTCAACACAACACAATCTGCATAGTGTTTCTTGCACGGTTGCTTATGCTCTTCAAAATCACACAGCGCTGCATAAAAGAAAGAATGAATACTTAAGTACTGATTAAAACATGCATTTCATAATATCAGATTGGATAGACACAATCTGAAAATTAAGTGCTGATTAAAACATACATTTTATAATATCAGATTGGATAGACACAATTTGATAATTAAGTGCTGATTAAAACATACATTTCATAATATCAGATTGGATAGACACAATTTGATAATTAAGTGCTGATTAAAACATACATTTCATAATATCAGATTGGATAAACACAATCTGAAAATTAAGTGCTGATTAAAACATACATTTTATAATATCAGATTGGATAGACACAATTTGATAATTAAGTGCTGATTAAAACATACATTTCATAATATCAGATTGGATAGACACAATTTGATAATTAAGTGCTGATTAAAACATACATTTCATAATATCAGATTGGATAGACACAATTTGATAGTTAAGTGCTGATTAAAACATACATTTCATAATATCAGATTGGATAGACACAATTTGATAATTAAGTGCTGATTAAAACATACGTTTCATAATATCAGATTGGATAGACACAACGTGATATAATATTGATTTTTCATAATATCAGATTGGATAGACACAACGTGATATAATAATGATTTCATCATTATTCTTTGTACAAAGAAGTGAATAAATTAGGCGATAAAGAGTAGACATCGATAACGTTTAGATAATCTAATCTGGTACATAAAAAACTTTATACTTTATGTTAATAATAAATAACTATTTAACCTAATTCACATCACCTACTTGTTGGAGATGTTATTAGGACGTTTTTACTTTATAACCTACAAATTATCTCCTACTCCATTTAAAACAACGTTCGATTGTAAATTACATAAAATTGGTTCCAGAGTAATGTAACAATTATTGTGTTCCAAAAGAGACACAATTCGTACAGAGGTGTATGGAAGAACCTAACTAACGACTTATTTAATAAACTCACATTTACAATGCCCGGATGAGTCCACTTTCGTCCCTTTCGGACAGCGACACTGGTAACCTTTTTCATAGTTTTGGCCAAGTTCACATTCAGCGTTAAGAGCTGAACATTCCTTCTGACCATCTTGTCCTTTGTTACATAGAGATTTCACTGTGGAACATATAACAATCAAAGAATGGAGAAAACCATTTAGAGACAGTAGACAGAACTATAAACTCAATATACGTAAAGTCAACGAAAGTGTTTGAACTTGTGGTCAAACAAAGGATTCTTTCTAAGCATCTTGATTTTTGTTACCAAGAGGTCACAATGTGGAGTAATATCACAATTAAAGACCAAAGTAGACCCCCTAGAGACAGTAGACAGAACTATAAACATAATATACGTGAGGTCAACGTAGGTGTTTGAGCTTGTGATCAAACACAGCATTCTTTCTAAGCATCTTGATCTTTGTTACCAAGAGGTCACAATGTGGAGTAATATCACAATTAAAGACCAAAGTAGACCCCCTAGAGACAGTAGACAGAACTATAAACATAATATACGTAAGGTCAACGTAGGTGTTTGAACTTGTGGTCAAACAAAGGATTCTTTCTAAGCATCTTGATTTTTGTTGCACAAAGTCTCAATGTGCAGTAATATCACAATTAAAGAACAGAGTAGATCACCTAGTGACAGTAGACAGAACTATAGTGACCCTCAAAACTATCGTTCTTTTTAATGTTTGTTCTTTATGTTGTACAATACGTTTTGACACAAGTTAAGACACCTGATAGTAAACAATAGCGTTGAAAATCAAAGTAAAATATTAAAACAAGATTGTAAGTTTTGAGGCTGAAAATTAAAGACAAAATTACAAAACAATAGGGGCTTCACAAACTATTTATCCAAAATTTGATTTCTATATATATATTAGAAATAGCCCCTAGTTTATAAGTGAAAACGTTATTATTCTAAATACACTGCTTAAAAAAATTAAAGGAACAAATACATATTTCAGTATGTTTCTGTCGTAACTAAACTTATGTATGAAAAACATATCCATTCGTCCAGAAGTGTATTTTGTAAGCTTGCGAGTGAAGTTTGAAGCAACTCAAACGAAACTCACCTCACTCAAGGATAATATAACACAAGGTACCCTGTATAAGGTTGTTACGTGAAACTATGCATTTTTGATTAATTCTCGAAACAAACACCAATATGGATCTTTCGCAGCTCGTTTTGTCAGTGTGTACCTTCATCTTGTGTACTCAAGCAGTCAGGCACCATCTGACAGAGAACGAGGTGGCCAGGGTGGTCCAGATGCTGGAGGATGGCCAGGCCCAAAGGAGGGTGGGCAAAGCTCGTCGGTATGTCACGACAGTTTCATCAATCGACTTTGGCGATGCTAGCAGGAAAGGAGCTCTTATAGCAGGAGACCAGGTCAAGGCCTTAATCGCTGAATAACAGCCAAAGAGGACCACTACATCGTGATTACCGCTCTGCGGGACAGGTTAGCTATGACTCGGTCATTGCGAAATGGCCTTCAGCATTCCACTGAAACCCGTCTGTTGACCCAAACAGTTCGCAAGTTTACTCGTCAGCACCTGGACTGGGAACTTCGTCAATGGGCCACCATGCTGTGGACAGACGAGAGCAGGTTCACTGTGACTCGTGATGATGGACGTGTGAGAGTGTGGAGACACCGAGAAAAGCGATTTTCCGCCTGTAACTTTGTGCATGTCGACGCTTACGGAGAAGGTTCTGTAATGGTCTGGGCAGACATATGCTTGAGTGTCCGCACGGACTTACTCGTACTCGATAAGTGTGCTCTGAACACACGACGATACAGAGACGAAATTCTGGAACCCATTGTGAGGCCTTTTGTCGGTTCTGTCGGCTATGGGTTCATTTTCATGCAAGTTAACGCGCGAGCCCACGTTGCCAGATTGTGTATGGACTTCCTTGACCAGAAAGGAATAGAGACTTTTGAGTGGCTCACCAGATCTCCAGATTTAAATCCAGTTCAACATTGTTGGGATATGTTGTCGAGGCATGTTAGTGAACGCCAGCACCCTCCTTAGAATGTAAAAGAACTCCGACAAGCCCTGGTAGACAAGTGGGCTGCCATACCCCAAGATAACATCGGTAGACTGATTTGAAGTGTGCCAAATCGGTATCAGGACTGTGCCACAGCCCGTGGAGGTCACACTAAATATTGAATGTTTCAAACATTTCTTGAATAAATACATGTAAGCTATTTAAAGTATTGTTTCATATGTGATATCAGTTTTAGTGATTTTGGCCATTTTAAAAAATTTCATCTCTTCATGTTTTACCGCTCATCACACATTAAAAAATGGATACAGATAGAACTGAAATGAGGCAAGTTACCCAAAGAAATAAAAATATCAACACACTTTGAGAACTGAGATAAATTATATAAGAACACATACTTCTAACTTTAATGTTTATATATCAAACAAAACCACTCACATCTGCATGACATTTCATCATCAGTTTCTTCCCACTTACTTGAGGGCTCACACAAACACTTTATTTTACCTTCACCTGCTAGCTTACACTTTCCAGTAGGGCAAATGGCTGTCGATGATGGATTCTCTTTCCATTTCTTACTTTGACAATATTCTAAAATTGACATAGTTTCATTTTACATATACTATATTGGAAACATTTAAATATCCTGAAGTGTACACTAAACCTATTAATATATTAAGTTGAAAAAATAATAATAATGAAAAATCAAAACAACAAATAATAATAGATCATGAATATTCTTGTTATGTTTCTTTTAAAACAATATTTCTCCACGTAACTATAAGAATGATGTTTTCATATCTTATAAAACAATGTGGTTTAAAACTAGAGTATCAAAGTTATATCATAAAATTATAGCTGATATCGAAACCCTTAGGCTAATTAGTGAAAACATGGAAAACTTTCACAATACAAAAACAGAGACAAAAACATTATATATAACAAACCTTAACAAGCATAGAACACAAACCTTAGTGCTAACTGTATAAACTTTATCAAGTATAGAACAGGTACTTTAGTGCTAGCTCTATATCTAACCAACTTTATCAAATATATAACAAGTACGTTAGTTCTAACTACACATGTAACCTATTTTATCAAGTATGTAACACGTACCTTAGTGCTAACTCTATACTTCACGAAATTTATCAACTATAGAACACGTACCTTAGTCTTAATTCTGTATCTCACTAACTTTATCAGGGATAGAACACGTACCTTTGTGCTAGCTCTATATCTAGTCAACTCCATCAAGTAGAGAACACGAACATTAGTGCTAAGTTTATATCTAACCAACTTTATCAAGTAGAGAACACGAACATTAGTGCTAAGTTTATATCCAACCAACTTTATCAAGTACAGAAGACTGCCTTAGTGCTAACATTATATCTAACCAACTTTATCAAGTATAGAAGACTGCCTTAGTGCTAGCATTATATCTAGCCAACTTTATCAAGTACAGAAGACTGCCTTAGTGCTAACATTATATCTAGCCAACTTTATCAAGTACAGAAGACTGCCTTAGTGCTAACATTATATATAACCAACTTTATCAAGTATAGAAGACTGCCTTAGTGCTAACATTATATCTAACCAGCTTTATCAAGTACAGAAGACTGCCTTAGTGCTAACATTATATCTAGCCAACTCCATCAAGTAGAGAACACGAACATTAGTGCTAACATTATATCTAACCAACTTTATCAAGTACAGAAGACTGCCTTAGTGCTAACATTATATCTAACCAACTTTATCAAGTATAGAAGACTGCCTTAGTGCTAACATTATATCTAGCCAACTTTATAAAGTACAGAAGACTGCCTTAGTGCTAACATTATATATAACCAACTTTATCAAGTATAGAAGACTGCCTTAGTGCTAACATTATATCTAACCAACTTTATCAAGTACAGAAGACTGCCTTAGTGCTAACATTATATCTAACCAACTTTATCAAGTACAGAAGACTGCCTTAGTGCTAACATTATATCTAACCAACTTTATCAAGTACAGAAGACTGCCTTAGTGCTAACATTATATCTAACCAATTTTGTGCAGTAAAGAACACATACCTTTGGGCTAACTGTATATCTAACAATATTTATCAAGTAAACAAGACATAACTTAGTATGAACTTTATATTTAACCAACTTCATCAAGTATAGAAATGGTACCTTAGTGCTAACTTCATATCTAGTAAACATTATCACGTGTAGAACACGTACCTCAGGGCTTACTCTATATCAAAACAGCTTCATGAAATATGTAACACGTACCTTAGTGCTATTTGTATATTCAACCAACTTCATCAAGTATAAAAGACGTAACTTAGTGCTAACTGTATATCTAACCAACTTCATCAAGTATAAAAGACGTAAAACTGTATACGTATCACGTATGAAACACGTATCTTATCTTTATATCCAACCAACTTTCATATGAAACATCTTAGTACCATCTTTATATCCAACCAACTTTATCACGTATGAAACACGTACCTTAGTACTATCTTTATATCCAACCAACTTTATCACGTATGAAACACGTACCTTAGTACTATCTTTATATCCAACCAACTTTATCACGTATGAAACACGTACCTTAGTACTATCTTTATATCCAACCAACTTTATGAACTATATAACAGGAAACTTGGTTCTAATTTATATCTAACCAAGATTATCAAGTATAGAACACGTACCTTAGTGTTAACTCTGTATCCAACCAACTTTATCAGGTATATAATACGTATCTTAGTGCTAACTTTATATCTAAACAACTTTATCAAGTATAGAACACGTATTTTTGTGCTAACTTTATATCTAAATAACTTTATCAAGTATAGTATTTTAGTTCTAACTCAATATCTAACAATCTTCATCAAGTACAGACTTATCGTGATTCTTAATGTCGTACACTGACAACTCCGATCCTGAAACGGTTTGTCTCATAACGACGGAAGTAATCCCGTGTCTGTCAGGGGGGTAGAAACCCGACATTGTCTTCTTATTTGTGATGAAGCTTGAATGTTAAAACCAAACTGTTTGGTATTCTTTGTTACTGAGTATTTGATGTATATTTAACACAGAGCAGACAAACCTACCTACACATGTTCCATCTTCCTCTTCGTAGCCTTTCTTACAAATACAAGTCTCCTTTTCTTTAAATATTACACATTCTCCTCCATTTCCACACTTGTTAGGACAAGTTACTTCATGTTCTGGAACTGTTCGATTAATGAAAGATCGAAGTGAGTGTCATGTTTAAACCAGTTTTAAATAGTCTGAAACACAGGAACAGTTATTTAATGTTAACTCCACGAGCTCGTTCATTAACAAGTAAGTAACATTTGTAATCACAATTAAAGTAAGTAACCTTTGTAATCACAATTAAAGTAAGTAACCTTTGTGATCACAATTAAAGTAAATAACCTTTGTAATCACAATTAAAGTAAGTAATCTTTGTAATCACAATTAAAGTAAGTAACCTTTGTAATCACAATTATAACGTATACTCTTTAGGAATCAAGAAAATTACTTTTTCCAACCTTATTAACCTTTAGGTGATAAAGAGATCGTTGTTTAAAACTAGGACCTCTGGCTAAAAGAACCAGTGTGGATTTATATAACATTACAAATCAGTTTCGTATCCGATCACCCTTAAGGGTTTATTATAATTTTGATCATTCTATTAAACTGTTTTACATAGTCCTAACTATAAAAGCTGGGTCTCTCTTTCCAGTGATAACCATTGTTTTGCTCTGAGCTACAACAAGTTCTGGTCAAACAATTAGTAGACAGGCTGATTACAACTATAATAAACAATCTTTGTTGGTCAACTGGTGAATGATCATTGAATAATATTTCAAAGTAGGGAAATTATTTCCCGTTTCTTTAACAAGAAGACTTGAAAAAATGTTTTTATATACGCTGTCGGTGTAAAGGGATTTTCCTTTCCTCTAATATCAACGTTTGTTACGTCTCAAGTACTATTTATAAATAAACCTAGCTGTAGATATGTTACAGTCAGTTTTAGTTACACCACCAAAATGACACAGCGCTAAGTCTGAGGGCTTACAACGTGGAAGTTCTGGTTCCGAAATCCGTGATATTTAGGTCACAGACACCCTATTTAGCTTTCCCACTGACAAACGTTTTGAGTTACATCACATAAATATATTAGTGTAGTAAATACTATCTTTTGTGAACTTCAAAGTTTTATCTGTTTTATCAAATTTATTATATAAACGTGTATGTGGCCTAATTACACTAATATCATGTTTCATGCTCTTTGTTTCAACCAACACTTCGCCTTTCATACTATTTTCTTTTATAAAGTCATGAACTAGTTAAATAGTTAATGAATAGTTATCATTACCAATAGCAAAATTTTATCTGACGTTAAATACTATTTCAGTTTCAGTCATAAAAACAAGAGAAAATGTCACCGATAATAACCTAACTATTACATCCCACGTGTCATCTTTAATAACTCTGAAGAATCTCTAGGGTAGTTTCGTTTGAAACTTTTGGCAAGTGGCAGTTAGATCGAATTAAGACTGGTTGATTTTAGTCACGTGACAATATTTAATGTCACTACTCAGTAAAAGAGAGTGATATCCATTTACCACAATACCACATAAGTTATCCAATATGAAGTATAAAGCACATCGCTAGACCATGTCCCAATCGTAAGGGTGATGTAAAACTGACAAACTAGTCTCAAACATTAAATATTATGACATGGCATTTAAAACAAATTCTTTATAATGTTAACACATTTAGAAAACGTTGACACTTCAACGACAACCATGACAAGACTTCTTCTAAATATTGAGTATTAACGTAATATTATAGTATCCAAATAAGTAATAAGTTAGTACATATGACTTTACAAATAAAGCCAGATATAATTCAACTAAGTGTTTTTAAGTAACCTGATCACAAAATAACATACACTTACCACATGAATTTGTATTGCTTCACACACAACATGATCACAAAATAACATACACTTACCACATGAATTTGTATTGCTTCACACACAACATGGTCACAAAATAACATACACTTACCACATGAATTTGTATTGCTTCACACACAACATGGTCACAAAATAACACACACTTACCACATGAATTTGTATTGCTTCACACACAACATGATCACAAAATAACATACACTTACCACATGAATTTGTATTGCTTCACACACAACATGGTCACAAAATAACATACACTTACCACATGAATTTGTATTGCTTCACACACAACATGGTCACAAAATAACATACACTTACCACATGAATTTGTATTGCTTCACACAAAACCTGATCACAAAATAACATACACTTACCACATGAATTTGTATTGCTTCACACACTACATGATCACAAAATAACATACACTTACCACATGAATTTGTATTGCTTCACACACAACCTGATCACAAAAATAAAATACACTTACCACATGAATTTGTATTGCTTCACACACAACCTGATCACAAAATAACTTACACTTACCACATGAATTTGTATTGCTTCACACAAAACCTGATCACAAAATAACATACACTTACCACATGAATTTGTATTGCTTCACACAAAACCTGATCACAAAATAACATACACTTACCACATGAATTTGTATTGCTTCACACAAAACCTGATCATAAAATAACTTACACTTACCACATGAATTTGTATTGCTTCACACACAACATGATCACAAAATAACTTACACTTACCACATGAATTTGTATTGCTTCACACACAACCTGATCACAAAATAACATATATTAGCCCCATGAAGTTTCACGTGTTCACACATAACCTGATCACAAAATAGCACATACTTACCACATGAAGTTTTATTGGCATCCAGGGAGAATGGAGGAATACAGACACAACTATACATATCGGTGTTATCCGCCTCTGAACATTTTTGGAATTCACTACATGTGTTGTTCCCAGAGTCACATAAGACAACTAAGATTGATAGCCATAAATTAAACAGAAATCAGAGATAAGAAGTCACACCTGGTATTTAACAAATATTTTGTATAAACATCACAAGAGCGCTTATATTTTTATTATTTTTAATTCGAACATGATAATGATATACTATATTTATAAGCCTGTTAATAGTGACGTCAATTTAAAATAGTGAATCTCTATTGCTACTGATGAAATCACCAATATTTAAGCTTGGTTAGCAATCAAATCCCTATATAACACAACATTGACACTTAATCAATACAAAACACTACATCTGTAAGCATGTTAACAAAATTGTTATTATACAATTAATATCCTATATTTGAACCACGTAGTCGTTGTAAGACAGTAAATATTTCAACTTGTATACATTAAGATAATTGTTCCATTATGAAACTTCCCAGCTCCTACTTGCAGTTTACAACAGTGAAATACAAGCATGACAAAATTAAAATACTCACAGGTACAGATGTTATGTTCATTTTTTTCGTATCCACGTTTACAACGACAAGATCCACTAGGGTAGTTAACATCATAAAAACATTCCTCGTTTTCTGAGCAGATTGTTTTATTCTCACAAGGATTTATAGCTAAAATAATTCGAAACATTACTGTAAGATTACAATAAACAAACATTACTGTAAGATTACAATAAACAAACATTACTGTAAGATTACAATAAACAAACATTACTGTAAGTAAAGAAACGATAAGAATTTCAGCCTTCACATTAACATCGACTATTCTTTATAAATAACTCTGGATATATCTGTTTATATTGTCAATTTCAGGTACAGTTTAAAAACTAGATTTTCAAAATTAGTTTCAGTTTGCTGTGTTAGTAGAAAATAAACAATTCTGAAATGAACAAGTCAGGTTCTTTATGCCCACATCAACGCTAAGTAATCCCAGATAAATACTACTGTTCTCAACAAGTTAGGTTCTTTATGTACACGTCACCATTACGTAATTCCTGACAAAAAGATCTATTACCAACAAGTCAGGTTCTTTATGAACACGTCAAGGTTCTAAAATCACTATTACAGAATCCTATTATCAACCAGTCAGTTTCTTTATCTACACATCAACGTCCTAGAATGACTAAAACAGTCCTATTATGAACAAGTCAGGTTCTTTATGTAGACAACAACGTTCTAGAATCACTGATAAACAGTCCTATTATAAACAGACCATTATTATTATGTAGACATCAACGTTTTAGAATCACTGATAAACAGTCCTATAATAAACAAGTGAGGTTCTTTTTGTACACCTCAAAGATATATAATCCCTGATAAACAGTCCTATTATCAACAGGTCAGGTTCTTTAAGTCCACGTCAGCATCCTAGAATCACTGATAAACAGTCCCATTATCAACAGGTCAGGTTCTTTAAGTCCACGTTAGCATCCTAGAATCACTGATAAACAGTCCCATTATCAACAGGTCAGGTTCTTTAAGTCCACGTCAGCATCCTAGAATCACTGATAAACAGTCCTGTTTTCAACAGTTCAGGTGATTTAGATACACGTCAGCATTATATAATCCCTCATAAACAGTCCTATCATTAACAGAGTACATTCTTTAAGTAAACCTCAAAGTCCTATAATCCCTGATAAACACTCCTCTTTCCATAGGTTAGGTTCTTTATGTACGCATCAACGTCCCACAATCACTGAAAATCAGTCGCATGGTTATCTTTAAATCAGTTTTTTATATACACGTCAGCTATTATCCACCAATCAGGTTCTCTCTGTACACATCAACATCTTAGAATCCCTGATAAACAATCATATTATCAACAAGTCAGGTTCCTTATGTGCAAGTCAACGTTATATAATCCCTGATAAACAGTCCTGTTATCAACAGATTAAATTCTTTATGTACACTAAAAGTTATATAATCCATAATAAACAGTCTTATTTGGTATAGATCAGGCTCTTTATATATACATCAACGTCCTAGAATCACTGGTGAAAACTACTATTGCACTACGTAACAAAATGTTTACATTTTTTGTTCTTGGGCAGTAAGTGTTATTTCCTAATTGCTTATGCCTAAAGGGAAAAAAAACTATTTTTGTCTTCAAGCTTTGCTTTTGTGATCTGAGTAATGAAATTTTGAAATTTATCCATTGTTCTGAACATTCCAGACAGATTCAGTGGTTAGTAGCTGATATAGAATTTTCTCTAACTTACAAGAATTTTCAAGATCTCTCTTGAATGATGTAGAACTTCACTCGTCAAGATGAGCTCTGTTTCTGCCACAATGTATTCGCACTGTACAAGACAATGTAAGTTGCTTGTAACCAGAACTAGTGGCGCCTCTTCATTGATAGCTCATCCAGAAGCCTCAAAGCTGTGCTGCTCCATAACAGGAATAAGTGTCCGTCTCTTCCTCTGGCTCATTCAGTGCACCTCAAAGAGGAATATAACAGCTTCAAGACCTTGCTAGAAGCTTTGAAGTATGATGAGTATAGCTGGGAGGTTATTGGAGACTTCAAAATGGTGGCATTACTGATGGTTCTCCAAGAAAGCTTTACCAAGTTCGCTCCTCTTCATAGTGTTTTCTCTACCCATACCAGCCGTTTTTACATATATAATTTTCTTTACAAGTAGGTTTTCTCGTCATCACGGATTATTTACCAATTTCCCTGTTATTTTTGCCTTCGACACAGCAGGGACACTGCAGCAGACTATAACAGAAAGCACCAGCCACAACAAACCAACTTCTCTGTGGGGAGACACAAATCAAGTGTGAGCCACTAGTGAACCTCCAGAAGGTGTTGTTCCTACCATTACACATAAAATTGGGTCTTATGAAACAATTTGTCACAGCTCATGATAAGTAGTCTGCAGCCTTCAAGTACCTTCGAGACTTCTTCCCTAAGCTGTGTGAGGCAAAGGTCAAAGCTGGTGTTTTCGTTAGACCACAAATAAAGAAGATCCTGGAGTGCACAGAATTCCCCAAGAAGCTCAGTAGGAATGAATTAAAATAGCTTGGGACAGCTTTGTCTCAGTGGTTCGGGGCTTCTTGGGCAATCACAAGGACGAAAATTAGGTGGAACTGGTTGAGGCTCTGGTGGGGAACTAGGGCAAAATGGGCTGCATGATGTCCTTGAAAGTCCATATCCTTGACGCTTATCTTGATAAATTCAAGGAAAACATGGGAGCATACTGAGATTAGCAAGGCGAGCGCTTCCACCAAGATATACTGGACTTTGAACGCCGCTACCAAGAAGAGCATAATGAAAACATGGTGGAAGACTATATTTGGGGGATGATACGTGAAAGTGATTTACATTACAGTCGCAAATCTCGAAAAACTACTCACTTCTAGACATTTTTGTATATTTTTGTATAACTTTAGTATAGATACAGGTAAATATAGATTCATATGTTGTTTTATTCAGACCTCAAGTAAATGAAAATGTGCAAATTTGCCCGTTTTTACACAGAAAACAGGTTAATTTATAAATTTCATTATCCAGGTCACAAAAGCAAAGTTTGAAGGGAATAATGGTCATTTTCTATACTTTTACAACATAAGCAATTAAGAAATAACACATTCTATCCAAGAACAAAATTTGTGTTATACAGTGTTATTAAAAAGTCAGGTTTTTATGTACACATCAACGTCCTGGAATCACTGATAACCAGTCCTGTTTTAAACAAGTTAGGTTATTTATGAACACGCCAACATTACATAATCCCACATAAACAGTCCTATCATGAAAGTTACATTCTTTGTGTACAGATAATCACTGAAAAACAGTTCTATTATAAACAAGTCAAATTCTTTGTCTACATGTCACCACTATACAATTACTGATAAACATTCAGGTTATCAAAAGGTTATGTTCTTTATGTAGACGTCAACGCTATTGAATCCCCCAAAACACTCCTGTTATCAACAGGTTAGGTTTTTTACATATACACATCAACATCCTAGAATCTCTGATAAACAGTCCTCTTATCAGTTAGGTTCTTAATGTACACAACAAAGTCCTAGAATCACTGATAACCACTCGCGTTTTCAACAATTCAGGTTATTTAGGTACATGTCACCATTACATAATTCCTGATAAACAGTCCTAATAGCAACAAATTGGTTTTTTATGCACTCGTCAACGTCCTAGAATCACTGATAAACAGTCCTATTATCAACAGGTTAGGTTCTTTACGTATATATCAACGTTAAATAATCCCTGTAAAACATTCCTATTATCAACAGGTTAGGTTCTTTACGTATATATCAACGTTAAATAATCCCTGTAAAACATTCCTATTATCAACAGGTTAGGTTCTTTACGTATATATCAACGTTAAATAATCCCTGTAAAACATTCCTATTATCAACAGGTTAGGTTCTTTACGTATATATCAACGTTAAATAATCCCTGTAAAACATTCCTATTATCAACAGGTTAGTTTCTTTACGTGTATATAAACGTTAAATAATCCCTGTAAAACATTCCTATTATCAACAGGTTAGTTTCTTTACGTGTATATAAACGTTAAATAATCCCTGTAAAACACTCCTATTATCAACAGGTTAGTTTCTTTACGTGTATATAAACGTTAAATAATCCCTGTAAAACATTCCTATTATCAACAGGTTAGGTTCTTTACGTATATATAAACGTTAAATAATCCCTGTAAAACATTCCTATTATCAACAGGTTAGTTTCTTTACGTATATATAAACGTTAAATAATCCCTGTAAAACATTCCTATTATCAACAGGTTAGTTTCTTTACGTGTATATAAACGTTAAATAATCCCTGTAAAACATTCCTATTATCAACAGGTTAGTTTCTTTACGTGTATATAAACGTTAAATAATCCCTGTAAAACATTCCTATTATCAAGAGGTTAAGTTCTTTATGTAAATATAAACGTCCTGTAAAACCTATTATCAACTGATAAAACAGTAAAACATTCCTATTATCAACAGGTTAGTTTCTTTACGTATATATAAACGTTAAATAATCCCTGTAAAACATTCCTATTATCAACAGGTTAGTTTCTTTACGTATATATAAACGTTAAATAATCCCTGTAAAACATTCCTATTATCAACAGGTTAGTTTCTTTACGTATATATCAACGTTAAATAATCCCTGTAAAACATTCCTATTATCAACAGGTTAGGTTCATTATGTACAAATCAACGTCCTAAAATCGCTGACAAACACTTCTTTTATCAACAAGTTAGGTTCTTTATGTAGACGTCAACGTTATTTAATCTCTGATAAAAAGTCATATTACCAAGGTTTTTATGTACACATAAACATTATGTAATCCCTGATAAACACTGCTGTTATCAAGAGGTTAAGTTCTTTATGTACACATAACGTCCTGAAACCTCTGATAACCAGTCCTGTTATCAACACCTGAGATTCTTTATGTGCACATTAACATCCTAGAATCAACAAGTCAGGTTCTTTATGTAGACGTCAACGTTATATAGTCCTTGATAAACACTTCTGTTATCAACAGGTTACGTTTATTATGTACCCGTCAATATCCTAGAATCACTGATAAACATTCCTGTTATAAACAAGTCAGGTTCTTAATGTACATCTCAACGTTATATAATCCCCAATAAACACAGCTGCTATCAACAGGTTAGATTTTTATGTACATATGAACGTCCTAGAATATCTGACAAACAGTTCTGTTATCAACACGTCAGGATATTTATGCACACATGAACGTTATGTAATCCCTAATTAAGCGTTTTCGTGGCAAGTCTACGTACTTATAGAGTGTAACAAATTTCGAACTTTATTTTGTGTTTTATTTCTTAGTTTATGGAAACTGCTCTGTTAGGACTAGTTTATTTTGGAATATTATTGATGTTAAAATATCTTAATCTGATCCATTCAGTTTTATCACTTTATACAAAAAGCTGAACGTCTATTTGTTTTCAGTGATAACGATCGATTCCGATTTACCAAATGTGAAACTAAAATATTTTAATAACTATTGTTTTAAATAATAATATCTGAAGTTGTTTAACGTTATTAGCAAATTGTATTAATTATAATCTTTAGAATGAATATCCTTTTCTACATGATAATTAACACTGCAGTCACTGTGCAAGTACCGAGTAATGTTAACAGACTTCACAGAATTATTATATAAACCACACAGATTATAGTTACAACCGGAATTACTTGGTTGGTAGCCCGTTACTGAACAATTATTATATAAACCACACAGACTAGTAACTACAACCTGGCCATTTATCTTAACACACTTTGGTCGTTTTACCTTCACGATATTAAGCTTGTGGTGATCTAATGTATTAAGCAAACTTAGGCATTTAGTTATAGAAATAAGTTTTTTAAAAGAAATCGATTTATCACCATAAAGACAATTTTGAAATGTAAGGTTGAGTTTTCTTTTGGAAATGCCATATCTATTAGCTTATAGAGAGTGACTAACTGTGTATTACACCAAGCCTCGTGTAGGCTGGTTGTATATCACATTAATCGTTGTGTAAGCTGGATGTATATTACATTAATAGTTGTGTAGCCTGGATGTATATTACATTAATAGTTGTGTAGCCTGGCTGTATATTACACTAATGTACTTGTCTACCTGTGTAGACTAGATGTGTATAATATTATTGTTTGTTTAAGCTGGCCGTACATCACATTAATGGTTGTGTGAACTAGCTGTATATTACATTAATGGTTGTGTAGTCTGGCTGTATATAACTTTAATGGTTGTATAGACTGGTTGTATATTACATTAATATTTATGTAGCCTTGCTGAATGTCTCGTCAATGGTAGTGGAGGATGGCTGTATGTTATACGAATGACTTTATAGACCACTTGTGTTTACACTGAGATGCGTATATTTTGACTTATATTATCTTAATAATTCTATAAGCTACCAGATGACAACAATAGAACTTAAATGAAACGTTATATACGATAATGTATACATTACAAGGATAGCTATTACAGTACTTACGTTCACATTTCTCAGAGCCGTTAGTTTTATATCCATCTTTACACGAACAATTCCAACTGTTGTTCATTTCTTCACAAACTTCGTTAGTCGCAGTGCAATTTTTCTTATATAAACATGGATTAAGTTCTAAAAAAAAAAGGTTTTATATTGTTAATAAACATTTACTGGTTTTTGATGACTTATTATACCTTCTGTGTCCCTAAATATCACAAATAATTGTGCAACTAGACCAATGTATCGTTTTAACTTATAACTGAATGCTTAGCTGTTGTTATATTTATAACTGTCTCCCTAATTATACTGGTCTCTATCTTGTATAAACCTTACAAGCTGAAGTATTGGGTTTTATAAAACCACAAGTTCTCTAGGTCTTTAAAGATCTCATTATTTGGGTGAAAATACAATATAATATGAAGAAAAAAAAGATTTTTAAAACAAGTCATGTATTAGTACACGAAGGTAGGTTATAATCAACAGATTCTATATAAGTACAAAATGATAGGCTATAATTAATAAATTTTATATTAGTACACAAAGGTAGATTATAATGATCGGATCCTGTATCAATAAAAAACGGTGGGTGATAATTAATAAATCACGAGGTAGGTTATAATGATCGGATCCTGTATCAGTAAAAAAACGGTGGGCGACAATTAATAACTCACGAGGTAGGTTATAATGATCGGATCCTGTATTAGTAAAAAACGGTGGGTGATAATTAATAAATCACGAGGCAGGTTATAATGAGCGGATTAAAAAACGGTGGGTGATAATTAATAAATCACGAGGTAGGTTATAATGAGCGGATTAAAAAACGGTGGGTGATAATTAATAAATCACGAGGTAGATTATAATGAGCGGATCCTGTATTAGTAAAAAACGGTGGGTGATAATTAATAAATCACGAGGTAGATTATAATGAGCGGATTAAAAAACGGTGGGTGATAATTAATAAATCACGAGGTAGATTATAATGAGCGGATCCTGTATTAGTAAAAAACGGTGGGTGATCACGAGGTGATTATAATAGTAAAAACGGTGGGTGATAATTAATAAATCACGAGGTAGATTATAATGAGCGGATTAAAAAACGGTGGGTGATAATTAATAAATCACGAGGTAGATTATAATGAGCGGATCCTGTATTAGTAAAAAACGGTGGGTGATAATTAAGAAATCATGCATTAGTACACGACGGTTGGTTAAACTTCAAAACTTGAAACAGTAACTGAAATTCGAGTTAGAGAAATACATATAAAAATACTTACCTCTACATTTTGAATTATTATAGTCGAAGTATTTATATTCTCCACAGGAGCAGGTGAAAGTCTTGTGGGGCTTTTCGTTAGTACAATTAGCATATTTCTCTTTACATATTTCATTACCGGTTTTATTGTTTTCAAGACGGTATTCACAGTAATCTTCTGTGGTACAATTGTAATCGATGAAGCCGTATGGACAGTCACACGTATAATATGTTGAGTCCTGGATGCAGTTTCCGTTGTTTTCACAAGGATTAGGGTTACATGGATGAGGAGCTGAGCTCAAAAAATAATATTGAATTTTCATTAAAATAACGAACCATAAAACTTATAAATATATATTCCTAATATTTGCCGTAAGTACTATAAATAATGACAAGAATAGTTAAAAGCACTATCCGTTACACACAGTTTGTTTGTTTTGGAATTTCGCACAAAGATTCTCGAGGGCTATCTGCGCTAGCCGTCCATAATTTAGCAGTGTAAGACTAGAGGGAAGGCAGCTAGTCATCACCACCCACCGCCAACTCTTGGGCTACTATTTTACCAACGAAAAAGTGGATTGACCGTCACATTATAACGCCTCAACGGCTGGGAGGGCGAACATGTTTGGCGCGATTCGGGCGAGAACCGCGACCCTCAGATTACGAAGCGCACGCCTTAACGCGCTAGGCCATGCCAGGTCCAGTACACACACCTTTATAAACAAATATTCGTAAAAACAATATTTGTTTTAATTCAAAAGGTAATAAATTTATTGCAAAATGTCAGTTTCGGGAAATGTTTACATCTTTCCTGTAAATTATTAGAACACAATAAGTGTTGGTTGGTTGCGATTATTTATAAAATAACATTTATCGAATGAGAAGTACATTGTAGTTTTACTTCCGCTTACCTTCATATTTTTACTTCCGCTTACCTTCACATTTTCACTTCCGCTTACCTTCACATTTTCGTCCAATATATTTTTCTGTACAAACACAAGTAAACTTATTCTTCTCGTTTGTGCAAGTTCCACCATGCAGACAGGGATTTTCATCGCAAGGGTTAGCTGAAATTTGTAACAGATCAAGGTATACAGTTTAGTTTAACCCTAGTTGTTCAGTGTTTAATTATTAATATTAATCCACCAACAGTATATACACTTGAACAATGGGGTAGTAGATAACGAAGTGTTAGTTTGTATTGCATGAAATGTTTTTATAATATTTTAATGAGAAAGTTTTGAAACTTTTGTGTTAAGATTTAATTTAGTAAAAAAAAAAAAAACTATCCTGTATCTCTCTTCGCTGCTATGGTAAGCATAATCTGTAAGGTAATCAATGTATTTTAGAGATAAAGTTAAAAGTCTACCAGTCAGGACTGTTTAGCCACATATAAGTAACATCAAGTACAAAGTGATGACGATAGAGGGCAGGCATGATGCTCTCCACCACGTAAAGTGTGCTTTCAGATCACAGTGGGTTGAAGGGAATTTTAAGAGTCTATAGTGAATCCTTTATATCTGCATCCAGAGAAGGGACAAAAGTTTGCCCAAACGCAAAAATATGTGGGTAATAATACCTACTATTATACCACGACATTGTCCGTGTTACAGCCACATGTTGGCTGAGCCGCCATTGGAGATACTTTGTTTTCGATTCTCACGCTATCTGAGGGCGACGTGAAACATCTTTATATTGAAATTAAACAAACACCTAGACTGCTTGGATTGGATGGACCCACAGACAGAACTGAATACCCGTTGATGAAACCAAAAAGACTAATACTTGACTGGATGGAACAAATAGGATAAGGTTCTGTCTGTAGTTTTCTATAAGTACAAAAATAAAACAACAGCTAAGCGGCATCATGACTGTTCCAATGAACAGTCAGTACATGGTAAATACTCGATAATAACACACAAAACACAACTGGTGTTGGAAGATATACAGTTGAGACAACCGGTGTTAGAAGACGTATTGACACAACTAGTGCTTGAAATAAAAATGTGTCTCAGAACGGCTGGTACGTGTATTAACACTTATTGATAAGCAGAGAACAACGTTTCGACCTTCCTAGGTCATCTTCAAGTCAAGAAAGAGAGAGTTGTTCTTAACCTGAAGATGACCTAGGAAGGTCGAAACGTTGTTCTCTGCTTATCAGTAAAAGTGTTAATACACGTACCAGCCGTTCTGAAATGCAAAGAGAGAGTTTGCAACCGACTGTTGCTTGGCACATGTCTTAGGTACGAGAGTATAAACGGGTAGGGGATTGTAGGGGGCGTTTCAGCGAGATGTTAAGAATTTAGTAGTATAGGTGTAAAGGTGTTCATTTATATTGGTTTAATTCTGGTTTTAGTTGTTGTATAGGTAAAGTTACTTTGATATTACGTTTGTATATGTTTCTTTCCCTACTTTTAACTGGGTGTTTCCTATGATTGTGTTATGTATATTTGATTTGCAGAGTTCAAAAACGTGTAAAGGGTTTTTTTGTATATGTTTTGAATCTAGTTTCCATTTTTCTGTTTGTTCCTATGTTAGGAGGAAGAGGTCAAATGTACCTGACCCTCCTGGGTATTTAACAACATCAATACCCAAATACCCACACAGTCAAACTTGTTCCTATGTCTTTTAATACTATCTGTGTCAATCGTATTATATGTCTTTTTATGCTATATCTATCAATTATTTCATATGTCTCTTATTACTATCTGTATTAGTTGTGTTATGTGGTTTTAATACTATCTGTATTAATTGTATCATATGTCTTATAATGCTATGTGTGTCAGTTGGATCATATGTCTTCTAATACTATCTGTATCAATTGTATCGTATGTTATCTAAACATATCTGTATCAATTGTATCGTATGTTATCTAAACATATCTGTATCAATTGTTTTATATATTTTCTGATGCTATCTCTATAATTTGTTTCAAATGTTTTCTGATACTATCTCTATGAATTGTATCATATGTCTTCCTATACCATCTGTATCAATTATATCACACGTTCAAGACATATAACACTAATTTCAATTGAAGTAATCGCATTATTATTGTGTAGCTTAAAGTATTTTTATCCATCAACAACTCTAATAATAATTGAAGTAATAACATTTTTGTTATGTAGTTATAACATTATTATTTATCACGAACGTTAATTTTAACTGAAATAATAACATTATTCTTCAACAGTTTAAAGCATTTTTATCTATCAACAGCTCATTTGAATTGAAGTAATTACATTATTGTTGTATAATTTAAAGTATTTTATCCATCAACAACTCTAATGTTAACTGAACTAATTTCATTATTGTATAATTTAAAGCTTTTCCATAAACAATACTACTATTTACATTTGTAAAAATTGCTTTCTTTCCGAGTAGCTCAATCAAACGCTTTGATATAATTTTTATTTTGAATTTAACATAGTTTAAGTTCAACTTACCGTAACATCCTATATCTTCGTCCCACACATTGCTATCGTTACACGTGCACTTGTAGTTCAGTTTGTTGAGGTTATTTTCACATGTGGCGTTTTTACTGGCACAATATTCTTCACCTGTGACTTTACTGTCGGAGTTCTCGTACTTACAATAATCAAGTTTACTGCAGTTCTCGGTAACAAAACCAAATGAACATTTACACGTGTAGTTTGTGACATTTTTCATGCAGGAACCACCGTTTTCACACGGATTTGGATCACATGGATCATGGTCTGAGGAAACAAAACAGAAATTATTGTCTAAATAAAAATATAAAAAAAATTACTCAACTGTTTATTCTAATTTTAAGGTGAAGTGTTTATTTATTTATATTAGAATCCGCAGTTTGCAAACTCCGAATTGTAAAAGTTCACAGACGTATTACTGTCCCACTGAAGAGGAAAATTTTGAAATCACCCTTGTACTTCTTGTGAATCCAACGCTAAAATCCGGGTTTCGATACCCGTGGTGGGCAGAGGACAGATAGCCCATTGTGTAGCTTTGTGCTTAATTCAAAACAACAACAACTTCTTGTGAAAATAAAGTAAACTTAGCAAAATGAACTACAAATAAATAATATTTTAAATGTATTGTCTAGACGACTGGTATGGATATTAAAACTTTAATTAAAATAAAGTACCTTTCGACCTTCTTAGGTTATCTTCAGTTTAACAAAGAGTGTTTGCAACTGACCATTGCTGGACATGTCTTATAACCGACACTGTAAACGGGCACGAGATTTGTGGGGTGTTACAGTCAGATGTTAGGTTAATAATTAGTATAAGTAAAAAGGAGCACCTGGGTATCTGGGTATTTTCTATGGTTATCTTGTGTTTATTTGATTTGCAGTGTTTAAAAAAGGTGTAAAGGTGTGTTTTTCCCTTGGAATCTGGTTTCCATTTTTCTGTTTGTTTCTCCAATACAGAACTCGTAGCAGTAGTTGCATTGTAATTTATAAACTATGTTGGTGTTGTGTTTGTCAGTGTGGTTTTTACGTAGTATGGACTTTAGCTTTATACCTGGTTTTTGAATAAATTTAGTGTTTACTGAAATGTTGTGTTTTCTTATACGTTTTTTCTCTGATATCAGAAAATATGGTATGCAGCAGTGTAAGGTGTTGTTGATTGTTGTTTCCTGTAATTTATTATTGTTTGTTGTTGACTGTGTTGTTGATCTAGATGTGTGTGTATAATTGTTTCCGCAGTTTTTTGAGGAAATTTGTTGATGTTGATGAAGTGTTTTTTATTTTGTTGATTTCATCATTAATTTTATCTGGTGATCATAGTTTTGTGGCTGTGTTTATTAGATTTCTTTTCTAATATGTTAAGTTTTTTTGTTTCATGTGCTGAACCCCAGAAAATGTATAATACAGCATGGGTGATATTTCTGTGGATTTCTGTTTCGAATTGTTTATCGGTTCTTGTGATTATAAGGTTGAGAAATGCTTAAATGTGTTATCAGATGCAAACATATTTAAAGTAATAAACACAAATCACACAAACACAAATAAAACAAAATAATACTACGAATGAATCTCAGAAAACCTTTATTCTTACCTAGAAAGTCCAACCTACGCTCAACGCAACTAAACAAAACCCCAAACCTCACAAACCCGATTGTCCACTACGACCCATAATGTAGACCTATGAAGCATTTAACTACAACCTCGGTAAATATATAGCGTGAACACTTTCTAAATGTGTAACATCAACCAGATCATGTTTCAACGACTCTTTTAACTTTAAATGTATTCTTAATCAACTAAACCATAAAGCCTTAATGACAGAAGTCCCAAATATTGAAGCCTGCAATATAGCTGCAGAACTTTAAATCCAGGAACCAATTACCAACCCTTATAAAATTCATTACCACTAAAACTAACTTTATGTTAAACTACCAAAACTACCACAAATAAAGGAACTAAGATCTAGCCAACATGTTTATGATATCATAGATTAAATCTCAAGCGATCAATACAATTTATACAGATAGAATTAGAAGACATTCAAAACAATTGATACAGTTACTGTTAGAAGGTATATCATACAATTGATACAGATACTGTTAGAAGGTATATCATACAATTGATACAGATACTGTTAGAAGGTATACCATACAATTGATACAGTTACTGTTAGAAGGTATATCATACAATTGATACAGATACTGTTAGAAGGTATATCATACAATTGATACAGATACTGTTAGAAGGTATATCATACAATTGATACAGATACTGTTAGAAGGTATATCATACAATTGATACAGTTACTGTTAGAAGGTATATCATACAATTGATACAGATATTAGAAGGAGACATACAATACAATTGTATATATAGTATCAGGAGACATGACACAATTGCACGTATAATAATAGAAGATACATGATACAATAAGAACATCTGATATTAGAAGACACATGATACAATTGATACAGATACTATCTGAAGACATATGAAACAATTGATACACATAGCATTAGAAGACATATGATACAATTCAAACATATATCATTAGAAGTCATATGATACAATTCAAACATATATCATTAGAAGTCATATGATACAATTGATACAGATAGTATTAGAAGACATATGTACAGTTTATACAGATATTGTTTGAAGACACGATACAAATGACGCAGATAGTATTACAAGACATATGATACAATTGATACAGATGGCATTAGAAGACGTATGATATAATTGATACAGATGGTATATAAGACATATGATACAATTGATACAGACATTATTAGATAATATATATATGCACAGTTGATACAGATAGTATTAGAAGGCGAATGAAACAATTGTTACAGATATCATTATAAAACATATAATACAATTCATACACAGAAAACATACGAAACAACTGAAACACATGGCATTAGAAGATATATTACAATTGTATAACTTTAGTAAAAACACATGTAAATTTTGATACACGTATTGTTCTATTTAGACATTACACAAATGACAATGTGCAAATGTGCCCGTAAGAAAAAGTTTAATTTCTAAATTTCATTATCCAGGTCGCGAAAGCAAATTTTGAAGCGAGTTAAATAGTACTCAGAAATATAAACAATGAGTTCTTTGTAACTGGTATGGTAGAAACAACTTAAAAAGTACCCAGAAATATAAACAATGAGTTCTTTATAACTGGTATGGTAGAAACAACTTAAAAAGTACCCAGAAATATAAACAATGAGTTCTTTATAACTGGTATGGTAGAAACAACTTAAAAAGTACCCAGAAATATAAACAATGAGTTCTTTATAACTGGTATGGTAGAAACAACTTAAAAAGTACCCAGAAATATAAACAATGAGTTCTTTATAACTGGTATGGTAGAAACAACTTAGGCCTGTCATGGCCAAGCGCGTAAGGCGTGCGACTCGTAATCCGCGGGTCGCGGGGTCGCGCTCGCGTCGCGCTAAACATGCTCGCCCTCCCAGCCGTGGGGGTGTATAATGTGACGGTCAATCCCACTATTCGTTGGTAAAAAAGTAGCCCAAGAGTTGGCGGTGGGTGGTGATGACTAGCTGCCTTCCCTCTAGTCTTACACTGCTAAATTAGGGACGGCTAGCACAGATAGCCCTCGAGTAGCTTTGTCCGAAATTCCAAAACAAACAAACAAAAAAGAAACAACTTAAAAAGTACCCAGAAATATAAACAATGAGTTCTTTATTACTGATTTATTACAAATTACTTAAGAAGTACCCAGAAATATACACAATGAATTCTTTATTATTGATCTGTTACAAATTATTTAAGAAATACACTGAAATGTATACAATGAATTTGTTATTATTGGTTTCTCACAAACTAATTAAGAAGTACCCAGAAATACATACAATGAATTCTTTACCATTGGTTTGTTACAAAGTACTTAAGACTTATTCAGAAATATATACCATCAGTTCTTTACTACTGGTTTGTTACAAAGTACTTAAAAAGAACCCAGAAATATATACAATGAGGTCTTTATTACTGGTTTGTTACTAACCACTTAAGAAGCACCTATAAATATATATATACGAGTTATTTATTATTTCTAAAAATGTTATGGTTGTTCATTTAGATTATCATGATATCTGTTTGTTTTGTTTTGTTTGTTTTTGAATTTCGCACAAAGCTACTCGAGGGCTATCTGTGCTGGCCGTCCATAATTTAGCGGTATAAGACTAGAGATAAGGCAGCTAGTCATCACCACCCACCGCCAACTCTTGGGCTACTCTTTTACCAACGAATAGTGGGATTGACCGTCACATTATAACGCCCCCACGGCCGAAAGGGCGAGCATGTTTGGCGCGACGGGGATGCGAACCCGCGACCCTCAGATTACGAGTCGCATGCCTTAACACGCTTGGCCATGCCGGGCCACTTATACAGAGTCACGAATACCTTATGGTTGTGGTTAGGATTGACAGCCAAAGACACTTTCTTTTACATTTAAACATTTAGAACCAAGTGTAATAAGTTATTTGTAATAAATGATTAAGACTAGAATATCTCTAATCCAAAAAAGCAAAACTTCTCTGATTTGGATAGGTAAGATTAGTTAATCATACTGTAGTCACTTTTAACATATATCTCTATAGCAGATCTATTTAACTCTCAGTATAGAAAATGTGACAGGTGTAATAGCTAGTTACCGCATTATAGAAGTCTAACCTTCACAATCCAATTGTGACAGATTCAGACAAAGTGAATAAAACGTTCTACAGAATGAGGACAAGTCTTTAAATTGTTGAAGTGTTGCTAACAGTCATAGCTTCAGAAAACTATAAGTTAAATTTATTTATGTAAAAAACTAACATCTGGAAGCTCTGACGTTGGTATTTTTCATATAAATGACAAACAGTATGTTATTGAGGTAACAAAGTATTCTCGTATCAAAAGGTTTCAGTAACTACGAATCTCGAGGTCGATTCCTGTATGTGGTGGGGGATTGGTTTGGTTTGGATTGTTTTGGATTTCGCGCAACGCTACACAAGGGCTATCTACGCCAGCTGCTCCTAATTTAGCAGTGCAAGAATAGAGGGAAGGTAGCTTGTCATCACCGCTCACCACCAACTCTTAGGCTACTCTCTTATCAACGATAGTGGGATTGAACGGCATATTATAACGCTCCTACGGCTGAAATGGCGAGCATGTTTGGTGTGACGGGGATTCGAACTCCGACCTTCAGGCTACGAGTCTAGTGCATTAACCACCTGGCCATGCCGAGCCATGTGGTGCGGGAGCTCCCAGGAAAAGCTCCGTATTTTCAGTTTACCTTCTCTTGGATCTGAATATTCATCCATGTGTTTGCTGACCCATGAAAGTGAAGGGTAGATCTTGGTGGTTGAGGGTTCCATCATACCACTTTGGCTTGAATTCCTGGAGACGAGTGGCCCTGCTGCGCTAGGGTCAACTGAGTACTAATGTTGAACCTTCTCAACGGTTTTTGTGGATATTGTGTCTGATGCTGGTGTTTAGGTATAGTGCTCACAAAAATATAGCATTGGTGCAGGGTGATATTTTGTCATTGTAGTACATACCACCAAGAACTCCATGGTGGGTGGGGTCAGTTGTAATTGTAGTACATACGACCCTATGACTCCATGGTGGGTGGTGTCAGTTGTCATTGTAATACATACCACCCTAGGACTCCATGATGGGTGGGGTCAGTTGTCATTGTAGTACATACCACCCTAGGACTCCATGGTGGGTGGGGTCAGTTGTAATTGTAGTACATACGACCCTATGACTCCATGGTGGGTGGTGTCAGTTGTCATTGTAATACATACCACCATAGGACTCCACGGTGGGTGGAGTCAGTTGTCAATGAATATTCCTCTCTTTATTATGGATTCCCCAGTCCTTCAAAAATAAAATCGCAAAAAACAGCTAGCTGGAAACGACCATGCATAGACAACTCTATTACGAAATCACCACCACAACCAGAACCTATTCCAAGATTTTAAATCATTCTTTATTTGACATAATACTTGGGGCAAATTTCTCTCATTTTTATTTAAAAAGGGCTTGCTGATTCGCCAAAGCAGGTTAGGAAGTCGTGTTATGGAGACATTTTGGTGAAAACATCTATTCCTACATACATGTATAGCTAACTGCTGTTGAGGTTGAAGACCATTGGAGACATAACTATTCAGGTAACTCCTCTATTAATATTTCTCCAGCCAAGGAGTCTCTTCTCATATCTGCACTTGCAAATTCGGAATTTCCTACCTTCTAATGTCTTAATTTTGACGTTTATATCACCGCGTCCTCTGTTATCTGAACCGTTAGGTACGGCCATACATTCTTAACCCCCTCTCCAGTGTTTCCAGTGCCAGAGGTTCAGACATTCGAAAGCATCTTATAGTTTTTTTATGTGTACTCATTGTTGTCATTAAGAACATGACGAATATCAAACTGACCCTCACTACGTCAAGTGTGGTGGTTAACACCCTTATTATTACTGATCTTGGAGGAGAAGGAAATGCACAGTCCATAATACTTCTTACCCAGAGGCTCAGAAGTTATTGTCCCCAACTCCGTCATATTCTGTTGCACCATGTTTCACAGATATAATGGTAGTACAGACAATACTTTCCATGCCTTCAACAGCGTTACTGTCAAACCATATCAAGAATATTTTGTCGTCAATGAATGATCGAACTAGATAGTCAATATCTACTGCTCTCTGTTATTACTATTAAATAATATTACTATTACGTTATTTATCGGTTGCTTATCGGAAATAGCCTAATTGATTTGAACAAAAAAAAACAAGCAAAAAGCAACACACTAACAAATAATTACTTTTAACTTAAGGAAAGATTCTTAAAACTCATAACCAACTGTCGCACTAAGCATATCGACCTATCAGCCGTGGAGGCGTAATAAGGTGACGGTCAATTCCACTATTCGTTGGTAAAAGACTAGCCTAAGAGTTAGCAGTAGATGAATGATGACGAGATGCCTTGCTTCTAGTCTTACACTGCTAAATTAGGGACGGCTAACTTTGCACGAATTTCAAAACAAAACAAACCTAAGGAACTAAAGAGAACAATGAAAAAAATAGTGATCAAAAGACTAGTTTTCTATCTTGTGTAACGGATGTCTATTGAAAAACTTTAGTACAGTTAACTTGGGCTGCCACTAAATTCAATGAATCCATTACACACAAAGTACTACTGATAAAAACCTGTGCTCTGATTATTACACACAAAATATCAAAAATATTCATTCACATCAAGCAATAATATGAAATACACAGTACTTGGTTTTCATCTCTTTCTTTTACAAATGACAAAAATTAGATTATTCATAAAAATATAATAACAAAGACTGAACCCTAAGTATAATTTGTTTACGTTATGACTTTAATACACTAAATCTATTATAGTACAAAACAAAAGTTCTAGATATTTACCTGTTATCGTACTGGACATTTCTTCAGTAGTTACATCACCGAAACTTCCAGTTGTCTCTTCTTCACTGGTAGAGACAGTAATGGAAGGCAATTGATCTGATGAGGCAGTAGGGAACACAGTATCAATGGAAGTAGACGTTTCTGGTTTTGTGGTTAGAGTAGATTTCGATAAGGTTGGACGAGTTGATTTTATTGTATCTTCTTCACTGGTAGAGACAGTACTGGAAGGTAATTGATCTGATGAGGCAGTAAACGTTGTCGATCCAACAGAAGTAGACATTTTTGGGTTTATAGTAGATGCAGATTTAAATGAAGTTTCTGGTGTAGATTCGCTTGTCATTGTTTTACTAGAAGATCCACTACTAGACGATAATTGTTCTGATGAGGAAGTAGACGATGTCGTATCAACGGAAGTAGACCTTTGTGATTCTATGGTTGCAGTAGATTTAGAGAAAGTTAGACGTGTTGACTCTGTTGTCCCACCTTTACTGGTAGAGACAGTACTAGAAGGTAATTGATCTGAGGAGGCAGTAAACGGTGTCGAATCAACGGAAGTAGACGTTTTGGGGTTAAAGGTTGATGCAGATCTAGATGAAGTTCCCACTGTTGATTCGGTTGTCACTGTTTTTCAGAAGAATCACTAGTAGAAGGTAATTGATCTGATGTAGTAGAAGATAAAATAGTATCAATGGAAGTAGACGTTTCTGATTTTGTGGTTAAAGTAGATTTCGATATAGTTGGACGAGTTGATTTTATTGTCTCTTCTTCACTGGTAGAGACAGTACTGGAAGGTAATTGATCTGATGAGGCAGTAAACGTTGTCGATCCAACAGAAGTAGACATTTTTGGGTTTATAGTAGATGCAGATTTAGATGAAGTTTCTGGTGTAGATTCGCTTGTCATTGTTTTACTAGAAGAACCACTACTAGACGATAATTGTTCTGATGAGGAAGTAGACGATGTCGTATCAACGGAAGTAGACCTTTCTGATTCTATGGTTACAGTAGATTTAGAGAAAGTTGGACGTGTTGACTCTGTTGTCCCTCCTTTACTGGTAGAGACAGTACTTGAAGGTACTTGATCTGATGAGGCAGTAAACGGTGTCGATCCAACAGAAGTAGACATTTTTGGGTTTATAGTTGATGCAGATTTAGATGAAGTTTCTGGTGTAGATTCGCTTGTCATTGTTTTACTAGAAGAACCAGTACTAGACGATAATTGTTCTGATGAGAAAGTAGACGATGTCGTATCAACGGAAGTAGACCTTTGTGATTCTATGGTTCCAGTAGATTTAGAGAAAGTTAGACGTGTTGACTCTGTTGTCCCACCTTTACTGGTAGAGACAGTAGTGGAAGGTAATTGATTTGATGAGGCAGTAAACGATGTCGATGCAACAGAAGTTGACGTTTTTGGGTTTATGGTTGTTGTTGATTTAGATGAAATTTCTGGTGTAGATTCGCTTGTCATTGATTTACTAGAAGATCCACTACTAGACGATAATTGTTCTGATGAGGAAGTAGACGATGTCGTATCAACGGAAGTAGACCTTTCTGATTCTATGGTTCCAGTAGATTTAGAGAAAGTTAAACGTGTTGATTCTGCTGTCCCTATTTTACTGGTAAAGACAGTACTAGAAGGTAATTGATCTGATGAGGCAGTAAACGGTGTCGAATCAACGGAAGTAGACGTTTTGGGGTTAAAGGTTGATGTAGATCTAGATGAAGTTCCCAGTGTTGATTCGGTTGTCACTGTTTTTTCAGAAGAATCACTAGTAGAAGGTAATTGATCTGATGTAGTAGAAGATAAAATAGTATCAATGGAAGTAGACGTTTCTGGTTTTGTGGTTAGAGTATACTTCGATGTAGTTGGATGAGTTGATTTTATTGTCTCTTCTTCACTGGTAGAGACAGTACTGGGAAGTAATTGATCTGATGAGGCAGTAAACGTTGTCGATCCAACAGAAGTAGACATTTTTGGGTTTATAGTAGATGCAGATTTAGATGAAATTTCTGGTGTAGATTCGCTTGTCATTGTTTTACTAGAAGAACCACTACTAGACGATAATTGTTCTGATGAGGAAGTAGGCGATGTCGTATCAACGGAAGTAGACCTTTCTGATTCTATGGTTACAGTAGATTTAGAGAAAGTTGGACGTGTTGACTCTGTTGTCCCTCCTTTACTGGTAGAGACAGTACTTGAAGGTACTTGATCTGATGAGGCAGTAAACGGTGTCGATCCAACAGAAGTAGACATTTTTGGGTTTATAGTTGATGCAGATTTAGATGAAGTTTCTGGTGTAGATTCGCTTGTCATTGTTTTACTAGAAGAACCAGTACTAGACGATAATTGTTCTGATGAGGAAGTAGACGATGTCGTATCAACGGAAGTAGACCTTTCTGATTCTATGGTTGCAGTAGATTTAGAGAAAGTTGGACGTGTTGACTCTGTTGTCCCTCCTTTACTGGTAAAGACAGTACTTGAAGGTAGTTGATCTGATGAGGCAGTATACGATGTCGATGCAACAGAAGTTGACATTTTTGGGTTTATGGTTGTTGTTGATTTAGATGAAATTTCTGGTGTAGATTCGCTTGTCATTGATTTACTAGAAGAACCAGTACTAGACGATAATTGTTCTGATGAGGAAGTAGACGATGTCGTATCAACGGAAGTAGACCTTTGTGATTCTATGGTTGCAGTAGATTTAGAGAAAATTAGACGTGTTGACTCTGTTGTCCCACCTTTACTGGTAGAGACAGTAGTGGAAGGTAATTGATCTGATGAGGCAGTAAACGATGTCGATGCAACAGAAGTTGACGTTTTTGGGTTTATGGTTGTTGTTGATTTAGATGAAATTTCTGGTGTAGATTCGCTTGTCATTGATTTACTAGAAGATCCACTACTAGACGATAATTGTTCTGATGAGGAAGTAGACGATGTCGTATCAACGGAAGTAGACCTTTCTGATTCTATGGTTCCAGTAGATTTAGAGAAAGTTGGACGTGTTGACTCTGTTGTCCCTCCTTTACTGGTAAAGACAGTACTTGAAGGTAGTTGATCTGATGAGGCAGTAAACGGTGTCGAATCAACGGAAGTAGACGTTTTGGGGTTAAAGGTTGATGCAGATCTAGATGAAGTTCCCAGTGTTGATTCGGTTGTCACTGTTTTTTCAGAAGAATCACTACTAGAAGGTAATTGATCTGATGTAGTAGAAGATAAAATAGTATCAATGGAAGTAGACGTTTCTGGTTTTGTGGTTAGAGTATACTTCGATGTAGTTGGATGAGTTGATTTTATTGTCTCTTCTTCACTGGTAGAGACAGTACTGGGAAGTAATTGATCTGATGAGGCAGTAAACGTTGTCGATCCAACAGAAGTAGACATTTTTGGGTTTATAGTAGATGCAGATTTAGATGAAGTTTCTGGTGTAGATTCGCTTGTCATTGTTTTACTAGAAGAACCAGTACTAGACGATAATTGTTCTGATGAGGAAGTAGACGATGTCGTATCAACGGAAGTAGACCTTTGTGATTCTATGGTTGCAGTAGATTTAGAGAAAGTTAGACGTGTTGACTCTGTTGTCCCACCTTTACTGGTAGAGACAGTACTGGAAGGTAATTGATCTGAGGAGGCAGTAAACGGTGTCGAATCAACGGAAGTAGACGTTTTGGGGTTAAAGGTTGATGCAGATCTAGATGAAGTTCCCACTGTTGATTCGGTTGTCACTGTTTTTTCAGAAGAATCACTAGTAGAAGGTAATTGATCTGATGTAGTAGAAGATAAAATAGTATCAATGGAAGTAGACGTTTCTGATTTTGTGGTTAAAGTAGATTTCGATATAGTTGGACGAGTTGATTTTATTGTCTTTTCTTCACTGGTAGAGACAGTACTGGAAGGTAATTGATCTGATGAGGCAGTAAACGTTGTCGATCCAACAGAAGTAGACATTTTTGGGTTTATAGTAGATGCAGATTTAGATGAAGTTTCTGGTGTAGATTCGCTTGTCATTGTTTTACTAGAAGAACCACTACTAGACGATAATTGTTCTGATGAGGAAGTAGACGATGTCGTATCAACGGAAGTAGACCTTTCTGATTCTATGGTTACAGTAGATTTAGAGAAAGTTGGACGTGTTGACTCTGTTGTCCCTCCTTTACTGGTAGAGACAGTACTTGAAGGTACTTGATCTGATGAGGCAGTAAACGGTGTCGATCCAACAGAAGTAGACATTTTTGGGTTTATAGTTGATGCAGATTTAGATGAAGTTTCTGGTGTAGATTCGCTTGTCATTGTTTTACTAGAAGAACCAGTACTAGACGATAATTGTTCTGATGAGGAAGTAGACGATGTCGTATCAACGGAAGTAGACCTTTCTGATTCTATGGTTGCAGTAGATTTAGAGAAAGTTGGACGTGTTGACTCTGTTGTCCCACCTTTACTGGTAGAGACAGTAGTGGAAGGTAATTGATTTGATGAGGCAGTAAACGATGTCGATGCAACAGAAGTTGACGTTTTTGGGTTTATGGTTGTTGTTGATTTAGATGAAATTTCTGGTGTAGATTCGCTTGTCATTGATTTACTAGAAGATCCACTACTAGACGATAATTGTTCTGATGAGGAAGTAGACGATGTCGTATCAACGGAAGTAGACCTTTCTGATTCTATGGTTCCAGTAGATTTAGAGAAAGTTAAACGTGTTGATTCTGCTGTCCCTATTTTACTGGTAGAGACAGTACTAGAAGGTAATTGATCTGATGAGGCAGTAAACGGTGTCGAATCAACGGAAGTAGACGTTTTGGGGTTAAAGGTTGATGCAGATCTAGATGAAGTTCCCAGTGTTGATTCGGTTGTCACTGTTTTTTCAGAAGAATCACTACTAGAAGGTAATTGATCTGATGTAGTAGAAGATAAAATAGTATCAATGGAAGTAGACGTTTCTGGTTTTGTGGTTAGAGTATACTTCGATGTTGTTGGATGAGTTGATTTTATTGTCTCTTCTTCACTGGTAGAGACAGTACTGGGAAGTAATTGATCTGATGAGGCAGTAAACGTTGTCGATCCAACAGAAGTAGACATTTTTGGGTTTATAGTAGATGCAGATTTAGATGAAGTTTCTAGTGTAGATTCGCTTGTCATTGTTTTACTAGAAGAACCAGTACTAGACGATAATTGTTCTGATGAGGAAGTAGGCGATGTCGTATCAACGGAAGTAGACCTTTCTGATTCTATGGTTGCAGTAGATTTAGAGAAAGTTGGACGTGTTGACTCTGTTGTCCCTCCTTTACTGGTAGAGACAGTACTTGAAGGTAGTTGATCTGATGAGGCAGTATACGATGTCGATGCAACAGAAGTTGACGTTTTTGGGTTTATGGTTGTTGTTGATTTAGATGAAATTTCTGGTGTAGATTCGCTTGTCATTGATTTACTAGAAGAACCAGTACTAGACGATAATTGTTCTGATGAGGAAGTAGACGATGTCGTATCAACGGAAGTAGACCTTTGTGATTCTATGGTTCCAGTAGATTTAGAGAAAGTTAGACGTGTTGACTCTGTTGTCCCACCTTTACTGGTAGAGACAGTACTGGAAGGTAATTGATCTGATGAGGCAGTAAACGATGTCGATGCAACAGAAGTTGACATTTTTGGGTTTATGGTTGTTGTTGATTTAGATGAAATTTCTGGTGTAGATTCGCTTGTCATTGATTTACTAGAAGAACCAGTACTAGACGATAATTGTTCTGATGAGGAAGTAGACGATGTCGTATCAACGGAAGTAGACCTTTGTGATTCTATGGTTGCAGCAGATTTAGAGAAAGTTAGACGTGTTGACTCTGTTGTCCCACCTTTACTGGTAGAGACAGTACTAGAAGGTAATTGATCTGAGGAGGCAGTAAACGGTGTCGAATCAACGGAAGTAGACGTTTTGGGGTTAAAGGTTGATGCAGATCTAGATGAAGTTCCCACTGTTGATTCGGTTGTCACTGTTTTTTCAGAAGAATCACTAGTAGAAGGTAATTGATCTGATGTAGTAGAAGATAAAATAGTATCAATGGAAGTAGACGTTTCTGGTTTTGTGGTTAAAGTAGATTTCGATATAGTTGGACGAGTTGATTTTATTGTCTCTTCTTCACTGGTAGAGACAGTACTGGAAGGTAATTGATCTGATGAGGCAGTAAACGTTGTCGATCCAACAGAAGTAGACATTTTTGGGTTTATAGTTGATGCAGATTTAGATGAAGTTTCTGGTGTAGATTCGCTTGTCATTGTTTTACTAGAAGAACCAGTACTAGACGATAATTGTTCTGATGAGGACGTAGACGATGTCGTATCAACGGAAGTAGACCTTTCTAATTCTATGGTTGCAGTAGATTTAGAGAAAGTTAGACGTGTTGACTCTGTTGTCCCACCTTTACTGGTAGAGACAGTACTAGAAGGTAATTGATCTGAGGAGGCAGTAAACGGTGTCGAATCAACGGAAGTAGACGTTTTGGGGTTAAAGGTTGATGCAGATCTAGATGAAGTTCCCACTGTTGATTCGGTTGTCACTTTTTTTTCAGAAGAATCACTAGTAGAAGGTAATTGATCTGATGTAGTAGAAGATAAAATAGTATCAATGGAAGTAGACGTTTCTGATTTTGTGGTTAAAGTAGATTTCGATATAGTTGGACGAGTTGATTTTATTGTCTTTTCTTCACTGGTAGAGACAGTACTGGAAGGTAATTGATCTGATGAGGCAGTAAACGTTGTCGATCCAACAGAAGTAGACATTTTTGGGTTTATAGTAGATGCAGATTTAGATGAAGTTTCTGGTGTAGATTCGCTTGTCATTGTTTTACTAGAAGATCCACTACTAGACGATAATTGTTCTGATGAGGAAGTAGACCATGTCGTATCAACGGAAGTAGACCTTTCTGATTCTATGGTTACAGTAGATTTAGAGAAAGTTGGACGTGTTGACTCTGTTGTCCCTCCTTTACTGGTAGAGACAGTACTTGAAGGTACTTGATCTGATGAGGCAGTAAACGGTGTCGATCCAACAGAAGTAGACATTTTTGGGTTTATAGTTGATGCAGATTTAGATGAAGTTTCTGGTGTAGATTCGCTTGTCATTGTTTTACTAGAAGAACCAGTACTAGACGATAATTGTTCTGATGAGGAAGTAGACGATGTCGTATCAACGGAAGTAGACCTTTCTGATTCTATGGTTGCAGTAGATTTAGAGAAAGTTGGACGTGTTGACTCTGTTGTCCCTCCTTTACTGGTAGAGACAGTACTTGAAGGTAGTTGATCTGATGAGGCAGTATACGATGTCGATGCAACAGAAGTTGACATTTTTGGGTTTATGGTTGTTGTTGATTTAGATGAAATTTCTGGTGTAGATTCGCTTGTCATTGATTTACTAGAAGAACCAGTACTAGACGATAATTGTTCTGATGAGGAAGTAGACGATGTCGTATCAACGGAAGTAGACCTTTGTGATTCTATGGTTGCAGTAGATTTAGAGAAAGTTAGACGTGTTGACTCTGTTGTCCCACCTTTACTGGTAGAGACAGTAGTGGAAGGTAATTGATCTGATGAGGCAGTAAACGATGTCGATGCAACAGAAGTTGACGTTTTTGGGTTTATGGTTGTTGTTGATTTAGATGAAATTTCTGGTGTAGATTCGCTTGTCATTGATTTACTAGAAGATCCACTACTAGACGATAATTGTTCTGATGAGGAAGTAGACGATGTCGTATCAACGGAAGTAGACCTTTCTGATTCTATGGTTCCAGTAGATTTAGAGAAAGTTAAACGTGTTGATTCTGCTGTCCCTATTTTACTGGTAGAGACAGTACTAGAAGGCAATTGATCTGATGAGGCAGTAAACGGTGTCGAATCAACGGAAGTAGACGTTTTGGGGTTAAAGGTTGATGCAGATCTAGATGAAGTTCCCAGTGTTGATTCGGTTGTCACTGTTTTTTTCAGAAGAATCACTACTAGAAGGTAATTGATCTGATGTAGTAGAAGATAAAATAGTATCAATGGAAGTAGACGTTTCTGGTTTTGTGGTTAGAGTATATTTCGATGTAGTTGGATGAGTTGATTTTATTGTCTCTTCTTCACTGGTAGAGACAGTACTGGAAGGTAATTGATCTGATGAGGCAGTAAACGTTGTCGATCCAACAGAAGTAGACATTTTGGGTTTATAGTAGATGCAGATTTAGATGAAGTTTCTGGTGTAGATTCGCTTGTCATTGTTTTACTAGAAGAACCAGTACTAGACGATAATTGTTCTGATGAGGAAGTAGACGATGTCGTATCAACGGAAGTAGACCTTTGTGATTCTATGGTTGCAGTAGATTTAGAGAAAGTTAGACGTGTTGACTCTGTTGTCCCACCTTTACTGGTAGAGACAGTACTGGAAGGTAATTGATCTGAGGAGGCAGTAAACGGTGTCGAATCAACGGAAGTAGACGTTTTGGGGTTAAAGGTTGATGCAGATCTAGATGAAGTTCCCACTGTTGATTCGGTTGTCACTGTTTTTCAGAAGAATCACTAGTAGAAGGTAATTGATCTGATGTAGTAGAAGATAAAAATAGTATCAATGGAAGTAGACGTTTCTGATTTTGTGGTTAAAGTAGATTTCGATATAGTTGGACGAGTTGATTTTATTGTCTTTTCTTCACTGGTAGAGACAGTACTGGAAGGTAATTGATCTGATGAGGCAGTAAACGTTGTCGATCCAACAGAAGTAGACATTTTTGGGTTTATAGTAGATGCAGATTTAGATGAAGTTTCTGGTGTAGATTCGCTTGTCATTGTTTTACTAGAAGAACCACTACTAGACGATAATTGTTCTGATGAGGAAGTAGACGATGTCGTATCAACGGAAGTAGACCTTTCTGATTCTATGGTTACAGTAGATTTAGAGAAAGTTGGACGTGTTGACTCTGTTGTCCCTCCTTTACTGGTAGAGACAGTACTTGAAGGTACTTGATCTGATGAGGCAGTAAACGGTGTCGATCCAACAGAAGTAGACATTTTTGGGTTTATAGTTGATGCAGATTTAGATGAAGTTTCTGGTGTAGATTCGCTTGTCATTGTTTTACTAGAAGAACCAGTACTAGACGATAATTGTTCTGATGAGGACGTAGACGATGTCGTATCAACGGAAGTAGACCTTTCTAATTCTATGGTTGCAGTAGATTTAGAGAAAGTTAGACGTGTTGACTCTGTTGTCCCACCTTTACTGGTAGAGACAGTACTAGAAGGTAATTGATCTGAGGAGGCAGTAAACGGTGTCGAATCAACGGAAGTAGACGTTTTGGGGTTAAAGGTTGATGCAGATCTAGATGAAGTTCCCACTGTTGATTCGGTTGTCACTGTTTTTTCAGAAGAATCACTAGTAGAAGGTAATTGATCTGATGTAGTAGAAGATAAAATAGTATCAATGGAAGTAGACGTTTCTGATTTTGTGGTTAAAGTAGATTTCGATATAGTTGGACGAGTTGATTTTATTGTCTTTTCTTCACTGGTAGAGACAGTACTGGAAGGTAATTGATCTGATGAGGCAGTAAACGTTGTCGATCCAACAGAAGTAGATATTTTTGGGTTTATAGTAGATGCAGATTTAGATGAAGTTTCTGGTGTAGATTCGCTTGTCATTGTTTTACTAGAAGATCCACTACTAGACGATAATTGTTCTGATGAGGAAGTAGACCATGTCGTATCAACGGAAGTAGACCTTTCTGATTCTATGGTTACAGTAGATTTAGAGAAAGTTGGACGTGTTGACTCTGTTGTCCCTCCTTTACTGGTAGAGACAGTACTTGAAGGTACTTGATCTGATGAGGCAGTAAACGGTGTCGATCCAACAGAAGTAGACATTTTTGGGTTTATAGTTGATGCAGATTTAGATGAAGTTTCTGGTGTAGATTCGCTTGTCATTGTTTTACTAGAAGAACCAGTACTAGACGATAATTGTTCTGATGAGGAAGTAGACGATGTCGTATCAACGGAAGTAGACCTTTCTGATTCTATGGTTGCAGTAGATTTAGAGAAAGTTGGACGTGTTGACTCTGTTGTCCCTCCTTTACTGGTAAAGACAGTACTTGAAGGTAGTTGATCTGATGAGGCAGTATACGATGTCGATGCAACAGAAGTTGACTTTTTGGGTTTATGGTTGTTGTTGATTTAGATGAAATTTCTGGTGTAGATTCGCTTGTCATTGATTTACTAGAAGAACCAGTACTAGACGATAATTGTTCTGATGAGGAAGTAGACGATGTCGTATCAACGGAAGTAGACCTTTGTGATTCTATGGTTGCAGTAGATTTAGAGAAAGTTGGACGTGTTGACTCTGTTGTCCCACCTTTACTGGTAGAGACAGTAGTGGAAGGTAATTGATCTGATGAGGCAGTAAACGATGTCGATGCAACAGAAGTTGACGTTTTTGGGTTTATGGTTGTTGTTGATTTAGATGAAATTTCTGGTGTAGATTCGCTTGTCATTGATTTACTAGAAGATCCACTACTAGACGATAATTGTTCTGATGAGGAAGTAGACGATGTCGTATCAACGGAAGTAGACCTTTCTGATTCTATGGTTCCAGTAGATTTAGAGAAAGTTAAACGTGTTGATTCTGCTGTCCCTATTTTACTGGTAGAGACAGTACTAGAAGGCAATTGATCTGATGAGGCAGTAAACGGTGTCGAATCAACGGAAGTAGACGTTTTGGGGTTAAAGGTTGATGCAGATCTAGATGAAGTTCCCAGTGTTGATTCGGTTGTCACTGTTTTTTCAGAAGAATCACTACTAGAAGGTAATTGATCTGATGTAGTAGAAGATAAAATAGTATCAATGGAAGTAGACGTTTCTGGTTTTGTGGTTAGAGTATACTTCGATGTAGTTGGATGAGTTGATTTTATTGTCTCTTCTTCACTGGTAGAGACAGTACTGGGAAGTAATTGATCTGATGAGGCAGTAAACGTTGTCGATCCAACAGAAGTAGACATTTTTGGGTTTATAGTAGATGCAGATTTAGATGAAGTTTCTGGTGTAGATTCGCTTGTCATTGTTTTACTAGAAGAACCAGTACTAGACGATAATTGTTCTGATGAGGAAGTAGACGATGTCGTATCAACGGAAGTAGACCTTTGTGATTCTATGGTTGCAGTAGATTTAGAGAAAGTTAGACGTGTTGACTCTGTTGTCCCACCTTTACTGGTAGAGACAGTACTGGAAGGTAATTGATCTGAGGAGGCAGTAAACGGTGTCGAATCAACGGAAGTAGACGTTTTGGGGTTAAAGGTTGATGCAGATCTAGATGAAGTTCCCACTGTTGATTCGGTTGTCACTGTTTTTTCAGAAGAATCACTAGTAGAAGGTAATTGATCTGATGTAGTAGAAGATAAAATAGTATCAATGGAAGTAGACGTTTCTGATTTTGTGGTTAAAGTAGATTTCGATATAGTTGGACGAGTTGATTTTATTGTCTTTTCTTCACTGGTAGAGACAGTACTGGAAGGTAATTGATCTGATGAGGCAGTAAACGTTGTCGATCCAACAGAAGTAGACATTTTTGGGTTTATAGTAGATGCAGATTTAGATGAAGTTTCTGGTGTAGATTCGCTTGTCATTGTTTTACTAGAAGAACCAGTACTAGACGATAATTGTTCTGATGAGGAAGTAGACGATGTCGTATCAACGGAAGTAGACCTTTGTGATTCTATGGTTGCAGTAGATTTAGAGAAAGTTAGACGTGTTGACTCTGTTGTCCCACCTTTACTGGTAGAGACAGTACTGGAAGGTAATTGATCTGAGGAGGCAGTAAACGGTGTCGAATCAACGGAAGTAGACGTTTTGGGGTTAAAGGTTGATGCAGATCTAGATGAAGTTCCCACTGTTGATTCGGTTGTCACTGTTTTTCAGAAGAATCACTAGTAGAAGGTAATTGATCTGATGTAGTAGAAGATAAAATAGTATCAATGGAAGTAGACGTTTCTGATTTTGTGGTTAAAGTAGATTTCGATATAGTTGGACGAGTTGATTTTATTGTCTTTTCTTCACTGGTAGAGACAGTACTGGAAGGTAATTGATCTGATGAGGCAGTAAACGGTGTCGATCCAACAGAAGTAGACATTTTTGGGTTTATAGTTGATGCAGATTTAGATGAAGTTTCTGGTGTAGATTCGCTTGTCATTGTTTTACTAGAAGAACCAGTACTAGACGATAATTGTTCTGATGAGGAAGTAGACGATGTCGTATCAACGGAAGTAGACCTTTCTGATTCTATGGTTGCAGTAGATTTAGAGAAAGTTGGACGTGTTGACTCTGTTGTCCCTCCTTTACTGGTAGAGACAGTACTTGAAGGTAGTTGATCTGATGAGGCAGTATACGATGTCGATGCAACAGAAGTTGACGTTTTTGGGTTTATGGTTGTTGTTGATTTAGATGAAATTTCTGGTGTAGATTCGCTTGTCATTGTTTTACTAGAAGAACCAGTACTAGACGATAATTGTTCTGATGAGGAAGTAGACGATGTCGTATCAACGGAAGTAGACCTTGTGATTCTATGGTTGCAGTAGATTTAGAGAAAGTTAGACGTGTTGACTCTGTTGTCCCACCTTTACTGGTAGAGACAGTAGTGGAAGGTAATTGATTTGATGAGGCAGTAAACGATGTCGATGCAACAGAAGTTGACGTTTTGGGTTTATGGTTGTTGTTGATTTAGATGAAATTTCTGGTGTAGATTCGCTTGTCATTGATTTACTAGAAGATCCACTACTAGACGATAATTGTTCTGATGAGGAAGTAGACGATGTCGTATCAACGGAAGTAGACCTTTCTGATTCTATGGTTCCAGTAGATTTAGAGAAAGTTAAACGTGTTGATTCTGCTGTCCCTATTTTACTGGTAGAGACAGTACTAGAAGGTAATTGATCTGATGAGGCAGTAAACGGTGTCGAATCAACGGAAGTAGACGTTTTGGGGTTAAAGGTTGATGCAGATCTAGATGAAGTTCCCAGTGTTGATTCGGTTGTCACTGTTTTTTCAGAAGAATCACTACTAGAAGGTAATTGATCTGATGTAGTAGAAGATAAAATAGTATCAATGGAAGTAGACGTTTCTGGTTTTGTGGTTAGAGTATACTTCGATGTAGTTGGATGAGTTGATTTTATTGTCTCTTCTTCACTGGTAGAGACAGTACTGGAAGTAATTGATCTGATGAGGCATTAAACGTTGTCGATCCAACAGAAGTAGACATTTTTGGGTTTATAGTTGATGCAGATTTAGATGAAGTTTCTAGTGTATATTCGCTTGTCATTTTTTTACTAGAAGAACCAGTACTAGACGATAATTGTTCTGATGAGGAAGTAGACGATGTCGTATCAACGGAAGTAGACCTTTCTGATTCTATGGTTGCAGTAGATTTAGAGAAAGTTGGACGTGTTGACTCTGTTGTCCCACCTTTACTGGTAGAGACAGTAGTGGAAGGTAATTGATCTGATGAGGCAGTAAACGATGTCGATGCAACAGAAGTTGACGTTTTTGGGTTTATGGTTGTTGTTGATTTAGATGAAATTTCTGGTGTAGATTCGCTTGTCATTGATTTACTAGAAGAACCAGTACTAGACGATAATTGTTCTGATGAGGAAGTAGACGATGTCGTATCAACGGAAGTAGACCTTTGTGATTCTATGGTTACAGTAGATTTAGAGAAAGTTAGACGTGTTGACTCTGTTGTCCCACTTTTACTGGTAGAGACAGTACTGGAAGGTAATTGATCTGAGGAGGCAGTAAACGGTGTCGAATTAACGGAAGTAGACGTTTTGGGGTTAAAGGTTGATGCAGATCTAGATGAAGTTCCCAGTGTTGATTCGGTTGTCACTGTTTTTTCAGAAGAATCACTACTAGAAGATAATTGATCTGATGTAGAAGAAGATAAAATAGTATCAATGGAAGTAGACGTTTCTGGTTTTGTGGTTAAAGTAGATTTCGATGAAGTTGGACGAGTTGATTTTATTGTCTCTTCTTCACTGGTAGAGACAGTACTGGAAGGTAATTGATCTGATGAGGCAGTAAACGTTGTCGATCCAACAGAAGTTGACGTTTTTGGGTTTATGGTTGTTGTTGATTCAGATGAAATTTCTGGTGTATATTCGCTTGTCATTTTTTTACTAGAAGAACCACTACTAGACGATAATTGTTCTGATGAGAAAGTAGACGATGTCGTATCAACGGAAGTAGACCTTTCTGATTCTATGGTTACAGTAGGTTTAGAGAAAGTTGGACGTGTTGACTCTGTTGTCCATCCTTTACTGGTAGAGACGGTACTTGAAGGTAGTTGATCTGATGAGGCAGTAAATGATGTCGAAACAACGGAAGTTGGCGTTTCTGCTTTTATGGTTGAATTGGATTTGGTTAAAGTTCTTATTATTGATTCCGTTGGCAATGGTTGACTGGTTGAACTCGTACTTGATTTGTTTTCTGTAGGTGAAACAGATATATATGTGTTATTATTGGTTAAGTGATCTTATAGAAACGTAACGCGGTGTTATGTGTAAAGCAGGCTTTAAGTACAGTAGTTATTTATGTTTTATTATTGTCTTTTGTATGCTATGTTTTTATTGCAGAAATATTTTATGTGTATATATAGATATTAGATAGTAATATTTTTTCTTAAATATATTGTGTATATATATATTAAAGAGTGATAATTTGTTGTTGCTGAAACGTGTTATCTTTATATATTAAACTGTAATATTTTATTGTTCATGAAAGATCTTATGTATACACATTATACTGAAACATATTATGAATATCTTAAGCAGTATTGGGTCATTATTGTCTAAAAGATGTTATTCATAGATCAAACAATTATGTTTTACTATTTCCTTGAAATAGATCTGAGTTTTTGCATTTCTTTTATAAACTATCCTTTCAATGTAACCGGAAATGAAAAGTATCTATTGATGCAGTTCCTTTTCAAACTAAGTGGCATTAATTTACATTCAATTTAGGTGTTTTCAAAATACTTTAATATTTATTTCTGTTTCTGTTTCAAAAACGGTTTAATTGAAGTGATATAAACGTTTTAGGTCATTGTGCTTCTTATAAGTATGACTAATAATCTTACGTTTTCTTACTTGTAACTATGTTTTACAAATGTTTTCGTATCAGTTTCTTTGAAATAGAAATGTTTGATCGTATAGAATGATGAAAAAGACAGACAAACCTACTTACAGTGGACACACACACTAACAGTGCATGAAAGTATTGATAGATTTAGCTACAAACAATGTAAAATTCTAACGATCAGAAACACAATACAAATCTACTAACTGTAGAGACAGTGAAAATTGCAGTGTAAGAAGTTACTGACGCGTTAAAACTAGAAATACGAAGCGAAACTTCTGATAGGAGAAAGAATTCAACATTATACATTAGCTACTGTCAGTAGAGACAGGAGAAACTACATATAGTGTACTAAACTAATGACAGCAGAAACAGACAAAATGACTGAGAGAGAAGAGACAAAATTACTGGTATTACTACAGACACAACAGTGAACATGAGGGACAAGTGTATCTAAAAACATTAGATCTGTTTATGTGGCTGTTATTTTTTAAATATACTTTAGGAACTATTGTATATTTAAAACAAAGAGGAATTAGACAATTCTATGAATGAAAAGTACTTAGAATTAGAAATACAATATTTTACTAATGCTGTAGAAAAATAAACTCTATCTTTAGGACATTTTACAGCTATACAAAGAGAGATTTTGTGCATTCTTTTGTGCCTGTTTACTTTAAAACATGTTAAACATTGCTTTAGTACTATTTGAAAATAGATGTTACTTTAAAACACGTTAAACATTGCTTTGGTACTATATGAAAACAGATGTTACTTTAAAACATGTTAAACATTGCTTTAGTACTATTTGTAAACAGATGTTACTTTAAAACACGTTAAACATTTCTTTAGTACTATTTGAAAACAGATGTTACTTTAAAACATGTTAAACATTGCTTTAGTACTATTTGAAAACAGATGTTACTTTAAAACACGTTAAACATTTCTTTAGTACTATTTGAAAACAGATGTTACTTTAAAACATGTTAAACATTACTTTAGTACTATTTGAAAACAGATGCTACTTTAAAACATGTTAAACATTGTTTTAGCGCTATTTGAAAACAGATGTTAAACATTGCTTTAGTACTATTTGAAAACAGATATTAAAATCTGCTTTGCTGCTATTTTAAAACAAATGTTAAACACTGTTTCGTAGTTAGCTTAAAACATGTTAAACATTGCTTTGATACTATTTCAAAACAGATATTAAACATTTCTTGAGTACTATTTCAAAACAGATATCAAACATTGCTTTGGTGCTATTTTAAAGAGATGTTAAATGTTGTTTTGGTACTATTTTAAAACAGAGGTTAAATATTGTTTCATTGTTATTTTAAAACATATTAAACATTGCATTGGTGCTATTTGAAAACAGGTGTCAAACATTGCTTTGGTGCTATTTAAAACAGATGTTAAACATTGCTCTGGTGCTATTTAAAAACATATGTTAAACATTGCTTTGGTGCTATTTCAAAACACATGTTAAATATTGTTTCTTGTTATTTTAAAAACATATTAAACATTTCTTTGGTACTATCTTAAAACAGATGTTAATCAATTTTTAAAAACTGCATTTAAAAGATGTTAAAATGTTAGGAGTACTTCGTAGTTATATAAAAAAGTTAACATTTGTTAAAAATAGCTAAAATTTGTAAGATTTGACACTCAAAAAATTTTATCTCTGTGTTGATTCACTATTTAGAAAAAATGAAAATTACGAACTGAGAAGTGAAATGCTAAAGCTACAGAAAGTTACATTTGGTCATAATATCACTATGGCACGACATCACTTACATCACTATGGCACGATATCACTTACATCACTATGGCACGATATCACTTACATCACTATGGCACGATATCACTTACATCACTATGGCACGATATCACTTACATCACTATGGCACGACATCACTTACATCACTATGGCACGACATCACTTACATCACTATGGCACGATATCACTTACATCACTATGGCACGACATCACTTACATCACTATGGCACGACACCACTTACATCACTATGGCACGACATCACTTACATCACTTACAAATGACAATAATTTAACTCAAACTTGTGAACTGAGTTAATACAGGTTTTCATTTAGAATACGAAATTTGTCATTTGATAAAATTTTTATCAACAGAAATATTCAACAAACATAATACACATGAAATACTGTTATAAAAAACGTTTTAACAATGTCATATAACAACACAAAACTAGGTTGTACACAAACAGGTATACACAAGTGTACAGAAATATTTTACAAAAGTATACAGCTGGTCTTCATATTTCAAACTATACTGATAAACTGTAAATACAATGAGAGTCTTTAATGTGAAGTGTCTTGTCTAAAAATATCACAACTCACAACTAACTACCTTTCGATTATATCGAATTGAGTAGCACATGATTTAAAAGATACAAAATCAATTCACCGAGAGAAATCTAGCCTTGCTAATCTATTATTTGTTTTCAAAATGTTACTTACTATATATATGAGAGAGAGGACGTAACATTTCGTGTACACACAAAATGAGTCAATCCGTATTTGAGGAACGACTAGATAAAGTACTAGATAAAGGATGGTTGTACGAGAGAAAACTAAAATTAATTAAAATCAGATAATTAATCCTACGACACTTGCAACAGTGGTATATATTTCATTCTAGGATACTTGTAACATCGGAAAATAATTCGTTCAAGGACTCTTGTAACAATGGAAGATAACTCATTCTAGGAACCATCTAAAAGTAGTAGACAATTAATTTTAGGGACCTTGTAACAATGAAACGTACTTCATACTAGAAACCTTCTAATAGTGGTAGATAATTCATTGTTAGAACCATGTAACAGTAGCAGATAATTCATTTTAGGGACCTTGTAACAATGAAACGTACTTCATACTAGAAACCTTCTAATAGTGGTAGATAATTCATTGAACCATGTAACAGTGGCAGAAATTCATAACAATAAAACGTACTTCATACTAGAAACCTTCTAATAGTGGTAGATAATTCATTGTTAGAACCATGTAACAGTAGCAGACAATTCATTTTAGGGACCTTGTAACAATGAAACGTACTTCATACTAGAAACCTTCTAATAGTGGTAGATAATTCATTGTTAGAACCATGTAACAGTAGCAGATAATTCATTTTAGGGACCTTGTAACAATGAAACGTACTTCATACTAGAAACCTTCTAATAGTGGTAGATAATTCATTGTTAGAACCATGTAACAGTAGCAGACAATTCATTTTAGGGACCTTGTAACAATGAAACGTACTTCATACTAGAAACCTTCTAATAGTGGTAGATAATTCATTGTTAGAACCATGTAACAGTAGCAGACAATTCATTTTAGGGACCTTGTAACAATGAAACGTACTTCATACTAGAAACCTTCTAATAGTGGTAGATAATTCATTGTTAGAACCATGTAACAGTAGCAGATAATTCATTTTAGGAACCTTGTAACAGTAAAAGATATTTCCTAATAGAAACCGTATAACAGTGTTACATAATTCATTCTAAGCACGTTGTAACTGAAGTAAATATTTCATTCTAGGATCCTTGTAACAGTGGTAGATACTTCATTCAATGAACCTTGTAACAATGGTAGATAACTCATCTAGAATCTTTGTAACCATAAAAGATAACTCATTCTACGAACCTTGTAAAAGCGGAAAATAATACATTCCATGAAAGGTGTAATAGTTGTAGATAAATCATTCTAGGAACCTTGTGACATAGGTAGATAATGCATTCTAGGAACCTTGTAACATTGGAAGATAAATCATTCTAGACTCGTGTAACAAAGGAAGATAATTCATTCTAGGAACATTGTAACAGTAGATAGATACTTCATTAGATAGAAACCTTGTAACAGTGGAAGATAAATCATTCTAGAACGTGTAACAGTGGTAGATAATTCATTCTAGAAACATTGTAACAGTGGCAGATAATTCCTTATAGAAACCTTGTAACAGTGGATAGATAATTTATTAGTACACACCTAGAAACAGTGGTAGATAATTCTTCTAGAAACCTTCAAACAGTGAAAGGTAATTCATCCTAATAGCCTTGTAACAGTGATAGATAATTCGTAGTACAAACCTAGAAGCAGTGGTAGATAATTCACTCTAGGAAACTTCAAACAGTGAAAGGTAATTCATCCTAAGAACCTTGTAACAGTGATAGATAATTCGTAGTACAAACCTAGAAGCAGTGGTAGATAATTCACTCTAGGAAACTTCAAACAGTGAAAGGTAATTCATCCTAAGAACCTTGTAACAGTGATAGATAATTCGTAGTACAAACCTAGAAGCAGTGGTAGATAATTCACTCTAGGAAACTTCAAACAGTGAAAGGTAATTCATCCTAAGAACCTTGTAACAGTGGAAGATATTTCATTCTAAAACCCATGTAAAAGTGGTAAATAATTCATACTAGGACTCTTGTAACAAAGGAATATAATTCCTTCTAGGAACCTTCTAACACTGGAAGATAATTTATTGTAGGAAAGTAGTAACAGTGGTAGATAATTCATTCTAGAAACCTTGTAACAGTGAAACATGCTTCATACTAAAAACTCTGTAATTGTGGTAGTTACTTCATTGTTCGAACCATGTAACAGTAGCAGATAATTCATTTTAGTAACCTTGTGACAGTGAAAGATAATTCATAATATAAACCGTGTAACAGTGGTAGATAATTCATTCTTAGTACGTTGTAACAGTAGTAGATATTTCATTCTAGGATTCTTGTACCAGTGGTACCTAATGCATTCAAGGATCTTTGTAACAGTGGTATACAGTTAATTCTATTAACATTGTGACAGTGGTAGATAATTCACCTAGAATCTTTGTAACCGTGGAAGATAACTCATTCTACGAATGATCACTGATCTAGATCAGTGTAGATGTTTTATTATTATTAGTATATATGTTTCTTAACTGTATAATAATAGTGGTAGTATCAGATTAGTGTAAGTGTTCCTGAGTTATATATTAGTGCAGCATATCATTGTTATCTTTAATTGTGTTATAATGTTGTTGTTATAAGCGATACATCGAGATATTCTCTTAGTGAGTATTTACGTCTATTGGATATCATGATTTAAATGAACTGTTCAATGAGTTGTATAACATGCTATAAATACAATAAAACTACTCAAATGGTATAAGTGTTTCTTGTTTCTCTGCTAGTATACAAAATACAACTGTTTTAATATCAGAGAAATGAAACTAACATTCCATTTCGTAGAACATACAAATACCAAACACTCTTACCCACGTTTTGGTGATAGTTATTTCCCAGGATCAACGTAGTACCTTCGCAAGATCCAATGTTAATTACCCACAATAAGACACCCAACAACAGCAATGAGCGTAAAGTGTTCGACATTGTAAACGTTCGTTTCTGTATCACACTCTTTAAGAAAGGTGTAGCTCTCTACCATACGGAGAAAATAAAGTCACATGATGTGTTCTTAAAGCAAATCACGTTGGAAAAACTTATCGAACCTTGGATAACATGTAGCGATATTGTGTCACGTTTGATAATATTCAAACACTAGCTGTATAATAGCGATATTGTGCCACGTGTGATAATATTCAAACCCTAGCCATATAAATCTATTTTGTCTGAACAATATAGTAACTATAGTGTCTGAACTGTTCCACATTCTCAAGTAAAAAAAATATATAGAGAACAGAAAGTGAAAGTTTTTGAAGAATAAACATGAATTAGTGACTCATTTTAAATGAGAACAGAAGTAAAGTTTCATGTTGTGATTTAATTATCTAAGCCAGAGATTAATGATGGTTAATACTTATTTTAGTTAATGTTATTCTATGATATGAGATTGGAATATGTAAAATCAATGGTGAAGGATATTTTAAACTACTATGCAATTAGTTTTTATCAATGTGATTTGGTGTTTCTCTTAAATATACCAGTATATATTTCTGTTCTTAGACCCATTACTGAGTTCAATGTCAAATCGACTGTTGTGTTAATACAAATAAATGTTTAAAATGACGTGTTTTTGTCTACAAACATGTAATTAGGTCACTTTTATTGAAGGACCTCCTCATCATTTTTGATGTTTGTAACATGTGAAGACTATAAATAAAGGTTGTTCTTTCTACCATGTGAATACTGCAAATGAAGGTTGTTTACAGTGTCAGGAATACCACAATGCACTTGCAGGAACTCTTTATTGCTGTTTAAGAATGTTCTAATTAGTTTCCTGGTTAATAACTGGCGGATTGTAACATTTCGTATTTTGACAACGTTAGACGTATATTATCCTATATATTTTTTAAAACCACCTTTGTTGTCAAATTTCACTGCACGAGCATGTAATGTATCCAATCATTAGCGTTTTGGAAAATTTCTCTTTTTGGAAGCAACACATTTTTACCTCACTATTTTTCATGACGTTATGCACATCTATCATTCAGGTTAATGGTGTATTTGGACATGAAATTCTCTTCTTTACGTTCCGTTGTTTGTAAAGTCTCAGTATTAATAGTTTTTATTTCTACAGCAAATTCAATAAAATGGTTCAGGTATTACTTACAACAAATATTCATAAATAAATGCCTGAAAGGTTACCTCATATTTCTGATCAAAGACAGTATTTAACAAAACGGATAATACATTCCATTAAGTCAGTTAACGAACGGGTACATGATCTGATAGACTTTATAGTTAGATAATGAAATAGATTCCAATCTGAATTCCAGCAGTACAATAGACTTTACTTTTGACTGGTTTGAAGTGTCTGAAAATAGATAAGCATTTCATTCCGAACTCACAAATTTCTTCGATATAAACTAGTAATGGTTAAATTTGTTACACGTTGACTCTGATTAGCTACCAATTACACAGGATTACAAAAGTGTTACAATTGGTTTCATCTGCGCAAATAATAAATCACATTACACTTGTATTATAACAACACTCACTAAAACAGAGAACAGTACAGCTCCTCCACGTTTAACTAATAACTAACACCATTCAAGTAGAAAATCCAGGACAATTGTTCCGTTAACCGAAGCATTGAGGCTTAATATAAGTGAAACAGTCCTGGTAATCGAAGCATTTAATATAAGTAAAACAGTCCTGGTAATCGAAGCATTGAGGCCCAATATACTTGTAAAACGATCTAGTGGTAGCAACATTGCACTTGATTACAACAGGATACAAGAATCTGGAAGACTCACTTGATTACTACAGCACAAGTGAACTACATCAAATATTAGGTCATCACTTTCAGCGCGTCGTTTTAAGCGTTCTATGAGTAGTAAAAATGAATATTAAAACTCCTATATTTTTATAAATTATAATTAGTGAGATTTAGTACAAATTATCGTTTGAAGAACTTAAAGAATTATATTCTATCATTCAATTGTTGGAAAATCGCGGGATTTTATATAAAACTTGTCACGTATATCGCTGTATTTATTATTATTAAATATACATTTGTATTCAACTTTCTCCTACAATATTTTAATAATATATTTTCTTTTAAATACGCAATTGTTAGTTTGTTTTTTTTATTTAAAAAATTATTTTGTTTATTGCTAACATTTCACAATAGATTTAGAATATCGTAACGTTGGATATTATTCTGGTTTCGTTTATCATTCAGTAAGTATGTTAACAACGTTACCCGCTACTACATTATTTGCTCTTATCAACAAGGTGTACTTATCTAGGGTTGACAGACGCCACAGTATTGAAAGTTTCACAGACTTGGCGATTGTGATTTTCAAATAAAAGTGGTCTACAGCAATATCAGCCGTGTCTACTCTATATGTACATACTAATATCATTTGTGTATTAACATTCGTTAAGTACTTTCACTGTGTGCAGTCATCAGATCACGAGCCTCCACAGTTGTTTTTTTTTATTTTCATTTAATTTTTTCATTCTACTTGAATGTTAAAGTTAAATTTGTGGGAGATGCAAACAGCAACTTTAGAAAATTTGATGATATCCACCGAAGCAATTAACCTAATGTTTAAGTATTATAACACTTAAACAACGCTGTTTAACACCGGTATCTAAAGGGCTTATTTTAAAAATACTTTTTCTATTACTGACAACCCTGACATACGTTAACTATGAGTGTGTTTTTTACTCATTTAAATCATTTTCAAAACTGTTACCTAACTTTAGTACACGTTAACTGTTTAACACTTTGTCTTTCGTATTGTAGTACCAGACTATATTTTCTCCAATTTTTAGTTTGAAGTTTAACAAACTTTTCTTTTTATTTACAATTAGGCAGGAAGAAATACGTACTGTTTAATTGGCATGTCGATTTATTCTTGCTGGCGATTCCTGAAGTATTTGTGGGTGAACTTGCCTACTATCTTAGCAGTCCATTGACCAGCTGGGCTATCAAGCATCACTAACTGGAATGTACTCTTCGAATTCTCTTCTATCTTTAAATTAACTTTCACCACCATTTGTACATATGTCGTTTCGTTTTTGTCTATAACATGGCTAAGTATTTAAGCATCTGTTTAAATTTACCAGTGAGTGAATATTATATAATCTACCTCACAGCATATAAGAGCCTAGATTTTTATTTAGAGTATGCATTGTTAGTAAAATAGAATGGATAGTTGCATTACCAGTAGTGGGTCAGAGCACGCTCTGACAAAGGAACAGTAAGGCGCTCCTTCCCTCCGCTAGCCCATGGGAGGTCCTTGGGCAAGACCGAGTACCCATTTAGCCCCCCGTGTCAGGGTTACGATGAAGTCATGGAAGGCAGGTGGTGGATGAGTGCGAGGCAATTGACATAGTGTCATTAATGGCGCAACACTCAATCTGGCCAGGCAACAATGGAACAATGGCTGGGCAGAACGGTCCTATATGGACACTGCTCCTATAGCAAGTTATTGCAACCTACTATAAGTACCATTTTGCAAAGAAAAACCTCATCTGCAGGAAGAATGGGATAGAGAAACAGATGCTATGTGGAAAAATAGAAGGGAGGAAAAGCAGAGGGTGTCAAAGAACTAAATATATCGACAGCCTCAATAACTATGTCACCAAGAACTCAATGAGCAACAATGAGTTGATAAGGAGGATTGACAACAGAGAAGTCTAGCATGCCATGGTCGTCGATGTCTGCTGCAGATTTGACACATGAAGAAGAAGAAGTTGTCTTACTGTGTTACAGCTTAACTATGTTTGTAATTCTTTCATTATAAGTTACAGTAGGTGGGAAATACTTTTTTACAAAGTATTCATCGCGATTGATATTCAATACACTCAAAAATACATGATCATGTGACCTTCTTTGTATAATAATAATTTGTTGTTCATTTTTCTGTAAAGTGTAATGATATAAGTCAAAAACTGGTTCCATATGTAAATCTGCATGTCTTGTCTCGTTCTTTGTAGCCCAGCCATCACACCCGTCAGGATTCAAACCCACACACGAGTCAGGATTCAAACCCAAACACACGAGATCCACTACCGCTTGTTCTATCTCATTCTTTGTGGTCCAACTATCTCATCCGTCAGGATTCAAACCCACACACGAGATCCACTACCGCTTGTTCTATCTCATTCTTTGTGGTCCAACTATCTCATCCGTCAGGATTCAAACCCACACACGAGATCCACTACCGCTTGTTCTATCTCATTCTTTGTGGTCCAACTATCTCATCCGTCAGGATTCAAACCCATACACAAAATCCACTACCCCTTTCCCTGTCCCATTATTTGTGGCCCAACAAAGATACCCGCACACAAGATCTGCGAACCTTTTACTTTTGCGGGCTCGAAAACTGTTTTGCTACAAATCCTCCATATACACATTATTTAATTCATTTCAATATTATTACTTAACACTGATATCCGTTAACTATTCAATTATTATTATTATTATTGATGATTCTCGATTCCTTGAAGGAACATAGAGCCGCAATCGCTCGCGGATTCATTAACAGGCTGGTTTTTAAGTGAGTAGATTGTTAGCCTACCGCACAACCCCCAATCAGGAGGATAAACCTTAGCCGTCCCTAATTTTGCAGTGTAAGACTAGAGGGATAACTATTCAGTGCAATGTGTTTATTCTTCAAATTGTCTTTAATAAACTAGATAAATGATAGAGTTAACAAATGGTAGGTATATTAAAAACTAAAGGTACTTAAGGGTCTCGTCCCACCTTTTTCTGTCAATGTTCTGTAACTGTAGGGCCCGGCATGGCCAAGCGTGTTAAGGCGTACGACTCGTAATCTGAGGGTCGCGGGTTCGCATCCCCGTCGCGCCAAACATGCTCGCCCTTTAAGTCGTGGGGGCGTTATAATGTGACGGTCAATTCCACTATTCGTTGATAAAAGAGTAGCCCAAGAGTTGGCGGTGGGTGGTGATGACTAGCTGCCTTCCCTCTAGTCTTACACTGCTAAATTAGGGACGGCTAGCACAGATAGCCCTCGAGTAGCTTTGTGCGAAATTCTGAAACAAACAAAACGAAACAAACAGATATCATGATAATCTAAATGAACAACCATAACATTTTTAGAAATAATAAATAACTCGTATATATATTTATAGGTGCTTCTTAAGTGGTTTGTAACAAACCAGTAATAAAGACCTCATTGTATATATTTCTGGGTTCTTTTTAAGTACTTTGTAACAAACCAGTAGTAAAGAACTGATAGTATATATTTCTGAATAAGTCTTAAGTACTTTGTAACAAACCAATGGTAAAGAATTCATTGTATGTATTCTATGTATGATGACTAGCTGCCTTCCATCTAGTCTTACACTCCTAAATTAGGGACGGCTAGCAAAGATAGCCCTCGAGTAGCTTTGTGCGAAATCCAAAACAAACAAACTGTAACTGTAACGATTGTGTGTATACCGTATCTGTACATTAAAGCGTATTAAATTTATACATCTAATATTTGTTATTCTAAATTAATGTATTGCTCCAATCTTAGAAGTTAGATTTAAACTTTCACATTATGAAAAATTGTCGTAGTGTTGTTTAGATTTTTTTAAATATTTCATCCATACGAAACATATTTGGAATTGATGGATTTAATTTAATTGGACCTCAAAGTACGGTCACCTGACACGTAGTTAACTATTCAATTACATCCAATTACAAGAACGTATTGCGATATAATTTGCAACACTATCAGAAAGATTTTAAATTACACGCGGAATGAATACTTTCTTTCAGTTAACACACCAGTTTACCAACGGTGGCTGATATGTTATCTAAATGATTAAAGATATTTACATCATGTGGTACAATACAAATTTCCTCTTGTCAGTACAACAAAGCACTTTCATTAATTGACATTTATCTATAAATTTAGACTTTATCATTTACTGGCAATATCTCCCTCTGCACTTGTGTACTGTTACTACAAGCGTGCGATACTATAAGGTATTTCAAAGACAGATGCAGCTGAGTTTTAAAGGTTAAGCTTTCCCAGAAGTACTGTTCAAATAAAGACAAACAAGTTTTATTTAAGCCTATGCATGGGTGTATATTATAAATTATTAAGGTTTCTTTATTTTTAAAGCGTCTGTATAATGTTACTTCCCAGAAATTAAACAATGGCACACACTATTGTACAAATAAGTAGAAGTGGTAGTTCTGCTGCGACTGAATACCGGCACTTCTTTTTAAGGTAGTTATAATACCGGCACTTATTTTTAAGGTAGTTATAATACCGGCACTTCTTTTTAAGGTAGTTATAATACCGGCACTTCTTTTTAAGGTAGTTATAATACCGGCACTTCTTTTTAAGGTGGTTGTAGTACCGGCACTTCTTTTTAAGGTAGTTGTAGTACCGACACTTCTTTTTAAGGTAGTTATAATACCGGCACTTCTTTTTAAGGTAGTTGTAATACCGGCACTTATTTTTAAGGTAGTTATAATACCGGCACTTCTTTTTAAGGTAGTTGTAGTACCGACACTTCTTTTTAAGGTAGTTGTAGTACCGACACTTCTTTTTAAGGTAGTTATAATACCGGCACTTCTTTTTAAGGTAGTTATAATACCGGCACTTATTTTTAAGGTAGTTATAATACCGGCACTTCTTTTTAAGGTAGTTGTAATACCGGCACTTATTTTTAAGGTAGTTGTAATACCGGCACTTATTTTTAAGGTAGTTGTAATACCGGCACTTCTTTTTAAGGTAGTTGTAGTACCGACACTTCTTTTTAAGGTAGTTGTAGTACCGACACTTCTTTTTAAGGTAGTTATAATACCGGCACTTCTTTTTAAGGTAGTTGTAATACCGGCACTTATTTTTAAGGTAGTTGTAGTACCGACACTTATTTTTAAGGTAGTTATAATACCGGCACTTATTTTTAAGGTAGTTATAATACCGGCACTTCTTTTTAAGGTAGTTATAATACCGGCACTTCTTTTTAAGGTAGTTGTAGTACCGACACTTCTTTTTAAGGTAGTTGTAATACCGGCACTTATTTTTAAGGTAGTTATAATACCGGCACTTCTTTTTAAGGTAGTTATAATACCGGCACTTCTTTTTAAGGTAGTTATAATACCGGCACTTCTTTTTAAGGTAGTTGTAATACCGGCACTTATTTTTTAAGGTAGTTATAATACCGGCACTTCTTTTTTAAGGTAGTTATAATACCGGCACTTCTTTTTAAGGTAGTTGTAGTACCGACACTTCTTTTTAAGGTAGTTGTAATACCGGCACTTCTTTTTTAAGGTAGTTATAATACCGGCACTTCTTTTTAAGGTAGTTGTAATACCGGCACTTCTTTTTAAGGTAGTTGTAATACCGGCACTTCTTTTTAAGGTAGTTGTAATACCGGCACTTCTTTTTAAGGTAGTTGTAGTACCGGCACTTCTTTTTAAGGTAGTTGTAGTACCGGCACTTCTTTTTAAGGTAGTTGTAATACCGGCACTTATTTTTAAGGTAGTTATAATACCGGCACTTCTTTTTAAGGTAGTTGTAATACCGGCACTTATTTTTAAGGTAGTTATAATACCGGCACTTCTTTTTAAGGTAGTTGTAATACCGGCACTTATTTTTAAGGTAGTTATAATACCGGCACTTCTTTTTAAGGTAGTTATAATACCGGCACTTCTTTTTAAGGTAGTTATAATACCGGCACTTCTTTTTAAGGTGGTTGTAGTACCGGCACTTCTTTTTAAGGTGGTTGTAGTACCGGCACTTCTTTTTAAGGTAGTTGTAATACCGGCACTTCTTTTTCAGGTAGTTGTAGTACCGGCACTTCTTTTTAAGGTGGTTGTAGTACCGGCACTTCTTTTTAAGGTGGTTCTAGTGCAGGAACTTATTTGAGCTGTTTTCTCCTTTGTTTGTTTTTATATTTACACGAATATATATATACATATATTTCAAAAACAGGTCCATTTCACCTAGTTGAGTAGCTCTACTTCTATTTTCAAAATTTTTCTCTTGCAAATAAGTGTATTTTTAGTTAAGAGGGTGATGGTTCCACTAGTAGATAAAATTTTACTGTTAACCTGAGCTTGGAACCAGTTATGACGTTTTTACTTGTCTCCAACTCTCCGCACCAACTTATATTGGTATAAAATTTCAAAAATATATGACATTAATACAAATATATATTCATGATGACGAGAAAACCCACTTGTAGAGAAAATTATATATTTAAAAACGGCTGGTATGGGTAGATAAATCACTAATAGAGGAGCAAACAACGAAGGTCGAAACATATAGACAACCTTTAACAGTTTGACAGTAGACTTTTACCTATCCATCGAAGAATAAATAGCTAAGTGGTATAGATATAGATACCATTTAACAGTTTAATAGTAAAGTTTGAACTGTCTATCAAAAAAGAAATAGTTAGGTGGTAAACATATAAATACCCTTTAACAGTTTAACAGTAGAGTTTGATTGTCTATCAAAGAATAAATAGCTAAATGGTATTCATATAGATACCATTTAACAGTTTAACAGTAAAGTTTGAACTGTCTATCAAAAAAGAAATAGTTAAACATATAAATACTCTTTAACAGTTTAACAGTGAAGAAGGTGCAATAGAACAACATGTCAAAATAAGGCTGAGCACTAGATGTCAAACTATTAGTTATAATGGGTAATTATGCAGTTCAAACTATTAGTTATAATGGGTAATTATGCAGTTCAAACTATTAGTTATAATGGGTAATTATGCAGTTCAAACTATTAGTTATAATGGGTAATTATGCAGTTCAAACTATTAGTTATAATGGGTAATTATGCAGTTCAAACTATTAGTTATAATGGGTAATTATGCAGTTCAAACTATTAGTTTTAATGGGTAATTATGCAGTTCAAACTATTAGTTTTAATGGGTAATTATGCAGTTCAAACTATTAGTTTTAATGGGTAATTATGCAGTTCAAACTATTAGTTATAATGGGTAATTATGCAGTTCAAACTGTTAGTTATAATGGGTAATTATGCAGTTCAAACTATTAGTTATAATGGGTAATTATGCAGTTCAAACTATTAGTTATAATGGGTAATTATGCAGTTCAAACTATTAGTTATAATGGGTAATTATGCAGTTCAAACTATTAGTTTTAATGGGTAATTATGCAGTTCAAACTATTAGTTATAATGGGTAATTATGCAGTTCAAACTATTAGTTATAATGGGTAATTATGCAGTTCAAACTATTAGTTTTAATGGGTAATTATGCAGTTCAAACTATTAGTTATAATGGGTAATTATGCAGTTCAAACTGTTAGTTATAATGGGTAATTATGCAGTTCAAACTATTAGTTATAATGGGTAATTATGCAGTTCAAACTATTAGTTATAATGGGTAATTATGCAGTTCAAACTATTAGTTATAATGGGTAATTATGCAGTTCAAACTATTAGTTTTAATGGGTAATTATGCAGTTCAAACTATTAGTTATAATGGGTAATTATGCAGTTCAAACTATTAGTTATAATGGGTAATTATGCAGTTCAAACTATTAGTTATAATGGGTAATTATGCAGTTCAAACTATTAGTTTTAATGTGTAATTATGCAGTTCAAACTATTAGTTATAATGGGTAATTATGCAGTTCAAACTATTAGTTATAATGGGTAGTTATGCAGTATAAATTTAAGAAACAGATAAGGGTTTTGAAATATTTCTGTAATTTGAATTACTCTGTATTTTTACTATTGAAATCAGTACTTGACTTAAACTCAATAGACATGATACAGTGAAAGGAAAATACACAGTTTATAGCTTTCAGATCTTGATTTATTACTGAATGTTGGTCCATTTGATCCAACAGTTAATGATTCTTTGGGGATGAAGGAGTTTGGTTTTATAGACAACCTCTCTGTTGTAGAGTTATAAGAACTTTCAGATGTTGGGTCAACCGACACTTAGTTTTTAGTGGATATTGTGCCTGATGGAATTCCCGAAGATAAAACAGTGGTGTTTTAGTATTGCCTAAGTTACACCTTACCATAATGGACATGGCGTGTATATATATATCTATATAGGTGACCGAAATAATTAATACAGTGTAGCGCTATCTTCTGAAATGGATCACAAACAAAATTCATGTGTTGGGTATTGAAGGTTCAGACAGTTAGAAAAATAACTACGATACATGGAACAACCATTTATTTATAACAGAACACAACTGTCACTAGGACTGTAAGTAAAGGTTTGATTATATCTTTATTGATATAATTTGTAAATACATTACTGAAAATGGAGTCGTCAAAACCAACTATTGTTTTTTCAATAAAGGCTACTACATTTAATATATAAAAATATTATACTTTATATCAGCACAATCCATACATTTCCCGTGGAGTAATTTCCAGAAAAGTATTTTTTTTCAGAAAATGTCCACTCCTTTCTAATTTTTTAATATAATTACTAATACTAACAGCGACCTCTATGGCAACGTTTCTACTAGTTATAAGTATTGCACACCATATCGATTTACACTAAAGTTTATTATAAATAAAAGACACGGTAATATATTAGACTAAAGTGTATTACGAATAAAAGAGAGTGCTTTGTTGGTATTATATAATCATATCATTAATTAAACAGCGTATATCCTGCTAGCGCGAAACATATAAACAGAAGCGATGGTGACTTGTTAATACACAGAAGCATCACTGTTTTATTCCATGGTTAAATGTAATTTCTTGTTTATATATTACACTTCTTTAATAAGATTGTGTTTAAACGTAGTGGAAGTGTTTGGTTCTATGTATTCTCCGTCTTTCTATGTTTCATATTGTTTTTCCATGTAAGTTTAAATCTCAGTATTATTTTACGTTTTTTAACAACAGATTTATTAGTAGTGTTGTCAAACATTACACAGTTTATTTTAACGATGAAACAAAGATTTTTAGGTCGTAAGGTTTTTCTATAATCCTATGTCCACCAGTTAGCAAGTCTCCTGTACTTAAAATAGTAGCGTTTGTTTGTTTTGAATTTTGCACAAAGCTACTCGAGGGCTATCTGTGCTAGCAGTCCCTAATTTAGCAGTGTAAGACTAGAGGAAAGGCAGCTAGTCATCACCACCCACCGCCAACTCTTGGGCTACTCTTTTTTTACCAACGAATAATGGGATTGACCGTCTCATTATAACGCCCCCAAGGCTGAAAGGGCAAACATGTTTGGCGCAACCAGAATTCGAACCCGCGTCCCTCAGATTACGAGTCGCACGCCTTAACACGCTTGGCCATGTTAGGCCTTAAATAGTAGCGTCATATAAAGATGTAAAAGTGCATATATTTTTAATAAACATAACTGTAAATTTTGTGTTTCCTTTCTTCTAAGTATATTTCACAAAAGTTTACATTACAATCTGTTCCACACATAAACGTGGAACGTACATGGACAAAACAGACAGACTAAATTAAACAAAATATACAAAACTTAACATCTGTGTTCCAAAAACATTTAAAGTCCCGTCCGCGTGCTTCTATTATGCACACATTTTGACACCTGTGTTCCAAGAACGTTTAAAGTTTGGTCCACATGCTCTGATTATGCACATAATTTTACACCTGACTTCGAAGAATGTTTAATGTCTAATTATGTATATATTTTGATACCTGTATTTCAAGGACGATTAATGTCTGATTGAGTACACATTTTGATATCTGTATTTCAAGAACGTTTAAAGCCTAGTAAACACGCTCCGTTTATGCACATATGTTAATTACTGTGTTCCAAGAACGTTTAAAGTCTGGTCCACATCTTTCTATTACGTATACATTTTAATGTCTTAGAGAACATTTAATGTTTGGTCCACATGTTCCGATTACATATAAATTTTTATATCTGTTTTTCAAGAACGTTTAAAGTTTGGTTTATATATTCCGATTATAAATATTTTTTATATCTGTGTTCCAAGAACGTTTAAAGTCTGGTCCACATGCTCCTATTACGTATACACTTTGCTATCTGTGTTCAAGAACGTTTAAAGTCTGGTCCATATACTTCAATTATGTATACCTCTTGATATCTATGTTCGAAGAACGTTTAAAGTTTGGTTCACATGCTCTGGTTATGTGTATATTTTGATACCTGTATTCTAAGAACGTTTAAAGTCTTGTCCATTTGCTCCGATTATGCACATATTTTGATATCTGTGCTCAAAAAAACGTTTGAAGTTTGGTCCATATGTTCCGATTATACATAGATTTGGATATCTGTGCTCCAAAAACCTTTAAGCATTGGTCCACATGTTCCGATTATGTATATATTTTGATATATCTGTTCCAAGAACGTTTAAAACCTAGTAGACAGGTTCCGTTTATGCACACATATTGATTACATGTGTTCCAAGAAAGTTTAAAGTTTGATTATGCATACGTGTTAACATGTGTGTTGCAAGAACGTTTAATGTCTGATACATTTTCATACTTGTATTCCAAGAACGTTCAAAGTATGATTATGTATACACTTTGACCTCTGTGTTTCAAGAACGTTTAAAGTTTGGTCCACGTGTTTCGATTATGTACACATTTTGATACCTGTGTTCCAACAACGTTTAAACTCTGGACGACATGCTCTGATTATGTATACATCTTGATATCTGTGTTCCAAGAACGTTTAAAGTTCGTGTTCGAAATGTGTGAAGGTGACTTTTTGTGTTCGTTGAATCTGGTTTCCATTTTTCTACTTGTTTCTCCAATATAGAAGTCGTAGCAGTTATCACATTGTATTTTATAAATAATGTTAGTGTGGTGTTTGTCAGTGTAGTTTTTTACACAGTATATATCTTAGTTTTGTGCTTTGTTTTTGAATAACTTTGGTATTAACTGGAATATCATATTTTGTTATTAGTTTTTTCCAAATGTTGGTCATGTTTCTTCTGATATCGGGAATATATGGTATGCAGCCGTATATGGTTTCGTGATTTTTTAAATCGTGGGGTATATTTACTTTTGTTAGGTGTGTGCGTATAATGTTTTCTACGGTTTTTGAAGGAAATTGATGAAGTGTTGTTTTATTTTGTCTAATTCATTGTTAATTTTATCTGGTGAGCATAGTTTTATGGATGTGTTTATTGGTTTCTTAGTATGTTGAGTTTTTGTTTTGTTTCATGTGCTGAGTCCCAAGGAATGTATAGTCCGGTATGAGTGATTTTTCGGTGGATTTTGTTTTAAATTGTGTATCGGTTCTTGTAATGTTGAGGTTAAGAAATGATATTTGATTGCTTTCTTCCTGTTCACATGTGAAGTTCATGTTGGAATGTACAGAGTTAATGCGATTGCAAAAATTAAGTGTGTGTTCTGTAGATGTGAATCCCGCAATCGTGTCGTCTACATATCTGTACCAGTACAGTGGTGGATGTAATGCTGTGTTAATTGCTTGTGTTTCAACTTGTGTCATAAAAATATTGGCAAGAACTGGCGATACTGGGTTGCCCATGCTTAGGCCATTTGTTTGTATGTACTTATGGGTTGTTGAATATAAAGTTTGTCTTCAACGAGATGAATTCTATGAGGGTTGCTAATTGGTTGCTGGGAATGTCTATTGATGAGTTATGGTCTCAGATATAGAGTTCTAAGGCTATCTTGCAGGCTTTAGAGGTTGGGACTTCTGTAAAGAGGAATATGACATCGAAACTGGCCATTAAGGCTTTATGATGAAGTTGATTAAGGTTGCACTTGAAATTAAAAGAGTCTTTGATGAATGCGTTGGCTGATGTTACATATTTGGAGAATGCCCGTGCTATGTATTTACCAAGATTGTAATTAAATGATTCATATGTGGACATTATTGGTCGAAGCTTATGTTTGTTCTTTATTTAGTATTTGGGTGTTTTCTATGGTTATGTTGTGTTTATTTGACTAGCAGTGTTCGAAAACGTGTGAAGGTGACTTTTTGTGTTCGTTGAATCTGGTTTCCAGTTTTCTACTTGTTTCTCCGATATAGAAGTCGTGGCAGTTATCACATTGTATTTTATAAATAATGTTGGTGTGGTGTTTGTCAGAGTAGTTTTTACATGGTATAGACCTTAGTTTTGTACCTGGTTTTTAAATAAATTTAGTATTAAGTGGAATGTCATATTTTGTTACTAGTTTTTGCCAAATGTTGGTTATTTTTCTGCTGATGTCGGGAATATATGGTGTGCAGCAATATATTGTTCGCTCCCCTACATAAAAATTTTCTCAACCCAAACTAGCCGTTTTTTTTTTTTTTTTGGTGTGCACAGTTTAGGTCCCCCTCCCCATTTGTTGTAGTGTTTTGCTTAATAACAAACAAAGAAATTGCAGAGTGAGGTGTAAATTAATAGTTCATACGCTCAATTCACCTTATTAAGTTCTGACCTCAGCTTAAAATGAGTTTGTGTCCGTCATTAGTCTTGCTAATGGACAACCACGTCACTAGTTAACCCCCACCAGCGCGCGTTGCCGTCAGAGGGGCCACATGCAAGTCGACGTTGGGCATTATGGGGGAGACCATGATATCACCAGAGACGTTTAGACGTTTAGATTTAATTCCTTAACAAGTAAAATCATTGTTTGAAAGACAAATTTATTGTTTCACCAGCTTAAATGTATGCTACCCATATAACTACGTTCTTAAAATATTTCATATTACTCATATTATTTTATAACATACACATAAATTTTACAAAGACAATGTTACTAAACATAGTACTCGTATAGACAGATGGTCTTACAAGGTCGGTAGGGTTTAATGTGTACAGATTTCAACTTACATTTAATTACGTATGTTTTATAAAGTAGAATGGTGTTTCTTTGGGTGTATAATACTACTTAGGTCCTATAGGCGGATGATTTTACCAGACTTAAAATGCTTGTATTACCACGCTTTCATAAGGAAGCGTACATATTTCAGATTACATTTAATTGTGTACGTTTTTTTACAGGATTTAATAATAAATATTGAACATGACAGTCAACTGTGTTTTAACGTACTGATTATAGTTCAAGTTTTTATATATAATCCTACATTCGACAATTATCGTTCTGAAAGGGACGCTTGTTTAAATATCTAAATATACAGTAATTTAAAACTTACGCTTACATGATTTGTTTTTATACTACAATATAACTACATTCTTAATATCCAAATACAATTTTCAGAAATGAACATAACCCGAAATTGATCTTTAGTTATAAATCAAGTGACCTAAAAAACGTTTACTTTCTCTAATAACATGATTTTTCTTTAAATACAATATTTGTGGAATAATGAAAATTAAATATAATCATCGGCACCAAAATGTGTAAGCTCACTTGTATATAGATTGTACTTTATAAAACCTTGACTACTGTTTAGCCTCAGTTCGATAAAGAGGTAAATTAACATTGTACCGTGTACATTCTCCACATCAGCTTCGTCAGGACTAAACTATATTGTAGTTAATACTATCTATAAATGAACTTATAATGTTGTTTGAGAACGTAACTTCAGGTCTTAATAAAAACTTAAAGCTCCTAATGTTATTGTACTTAATGGTTGATAAATACTATTTATGTCCACGTTTTTTTGTTTCTACTTCACTTATATAGCAGTTATAATGATTTGGCACAGGAAGTTGCTTGCACATTTTCTGGGTAAAATTCTCACTGTGCATGCTTATAAGGCATATCAACAACAGAATTATAGTGTGCCAAGATTTCGGTGTCTGTGATTAAAATTCGTTTGTATTACTCTAGAAATCCTATAATTAAATAAATATGTTGCAAAAGACACAAACTAATCTGAGCTCAAATGTCTTGCAACTCTAAGTTTTAATCTGTCATGATAATGAGCGCGCACCTTATCTTGGAAGTATGTTTGCCGCGCACCTTATCTTGGAAGTATGTTTGCCGCGCACCTTATCTTGGAAATATGTTTGCCGCGCACCTTATCTTGGAAGTATGTTTGCCGCGCACCTTATCTTGGAAATATGTTTGCCGCGCACCTTATCTTGGAAGTATGTTTGCCGCGCACCTTATCTTGGAAGTATGTTTGCCGTGCACCTTATCTTGGAAGTATGTTTGCCGCGCACCTTATCTTGGAAGTATGTTTGCCGCGCACCTTATCTTGGAAATATGTTTGCCGCATACTCAATTTCCGTAACAGACACACGAACAAGCGTATTATTACATGGATTTATTATCATAAAAGTCCATCAAAATGGCGGGAAATCATTCAATTATTTCACCAGTCTTTTCTAATCAACATATTTAAGTTAAAATTATGCAGAAAAATAAAGTGTTGTGGTGAACAAAAGTATGTGTCAGCCTAAAAAGATTTAGATAGCACTTTTGATTCCTTTCACATTGTTCTAGATTACAAATTAGAAAACATAGTGCGGATATTTCGACAAAAATTTTCACCTTTTTGGATTGCACAATGGATAAACATTCGTTTCACTTTCTGTTTTCAGGCCAGGAAGACAGCTGATATGTTAAAATACGAAAATAATGTTTATTACTTAATATTTATTCACCACTTATTTTTTTTTAAACCTTGACTATAAAGTTAGTAAAAGCAGGAATATACCTTGTGTAATTAGTAATAGTAGGAATATATGTTATCTAATTTAAAACATGAAAGTAAGATAAGATTTAGCTGGAAATTGGTAAATTTTGTTTTACTTTTGTCATAAAACTTCTGAATTAGACTATTTTGCTGTTATATCATCGAAGTTATAAAAAAAA